>NC_134490.1:767245-947245 GCF_040206685.1 Ascaphus truei | reverse complement strand
TGACGTAACTTGTGGGCGTCTGGAACACTCGTGGAGCGGAGCAGCATCTGTTGGGGTTCCTCTTGGTCGGGGAATATACACTTGGGCCAGAAGCACGGTTTTATTACCTTTCTTTGCCTTTACAATCGTGGGTACTCAAGGAGTTTTTTTTGATTGAGGATTATACTCATATGTACTCTCCTTAGGTGCATCATCCTATACACATATAGCTGCATCTTGTGTTATGATGACCCCATACCCAGTTACTTAGGCTCCATACAGTGGAAGTGTTTTTTCCCTGACCTACCCACAGAGCATATACAGCTTTGGTAGCAGCACTAGGGATACCATTAGTTTATGTATTATACCTACTACTATTGATTTGGTATTCCTCACTATATTGGCTGCTACCCCCCTCCCACCCGCTCCCCAACAGGGTTTTTTTTACATCACCATTGTTTTATTTTAAACAATTTTTTGTGTCACTTGATTTTCGGTGTTATATATGATGTATTAAAGTTTTTTTATTTTAAGTATTTTAATAGTGGATGCCACTGCTATACCTTAGGCCATTAGACCTCCTGTGGATACACGGTCCTTAGGGATTATGGTAATTTGTCTGAGACATTTGTCTATCTGTGGATATTATATCCTTTAGCTATTAGCTTATTTTCATCCGGGACCCTGAGTCCATACTGAGGATATTTATATCTTATAGTTATGTTATTTGTCGTCGCCGTGAGTGCAACTAATAGGGGACTTTAGTGACCTCTGTCACCTTCTCTTATTTGCACATTTAACTGTTCACTTTTTGTCACTTTGCGCCACGAGCACTTTCTGGTTTAGGTTGTTAATCTGCGGTTTGGGGAAACCGCCGGTGCTCAGGCAGCAGCGTGACTTTATCACTATATTTGTTGCGCTTTAAGTTTTTTGTTACACTGATGCCCTGCTCATGTTTTATTTATTACTAGCTGATATACCCGGCGTTGCCCGGAGGTAGGGATGGGGGGGGCGTGAAAGGCAGGGAGGGGGGGGGTGGCGTGGAAAGGCAGGGAGGGGGGGGCATGAAAGGCAGGGGGGCGTGAAAGGCAGGGTGGGGTGCGTGAAAGGCAGGGGGCGGTGGCGGGAAAGGCAGGGGGCGGTGGCGTGAAAGGCAGGGGGGCGGCGTGAAAGGCAGGGGGCGGCGTCAAAGGCAGGGGGCAGCATCAAAGGCAGGGGGGCGTCAAAGGCAGGGGGGGGCGTCAAAGGCAGGGGGGGTGTCAAAGGCGGGGGGGGCCGTCAAAGGCAGGGGGGGGCATCAAAGGCAGGGGGGGTGTCAAAGGCAGGGTGGGCATCAAAGGCAGGGGGGGCATCAAAGGCAGGGGGGGCGTCAAAGGCAGGGGGGGCATCAAAGGCAGGGGGGGCGTCAAAGGCAGGGGGGGCGTCAAAGGCAGGGGGGGCATCAAAGGCAGGGGGGCGTCAAAGGCAGGGGGGGGCATCAAAGGCAGGGGGGGTCAAAGGCAGGGGGGGTCAAAGGCAGGGGGGGCGTCAAAGGCAGGGGGGGGTTAAAGAAGGGGGGCGTCAAAGGTGGGGGGGGCGTCAAAGGCAGGGGGGGGTCAAAGGCAGGGGGGGGCATCAAAGGCGGGGGGGCGTCAAAGGCAGGGGGGGGCGTCAAAGGCAGGGGGGGCATCAAAAGCATGGATTCCTCCCCCTCCTCCTGCTCCTCGGGGATGTTGAGCCATAGAGAGCATGCTCTGGGGTGGGGGGAAGTGGGAGAGCGACACACACACACCTACCTCTACTTCCGGCCCCCGCTATCTTAGGCACTCGGCGCCGCGAGGGAGGAAGGGGGTACTTCCAGGCGCCGGCATCTTAGGCACTCGGCGCCGCATGGCAGCTGCAGCCTGCCTGGCCACTGCCTGTTCCTGCGCCGGGGAGGGAGGTGAGTTGGAGCGCCGGGGAGGGAGGTGAGTTGGAGCGCCGGGGAGGGAGGTGAGTTGGAGCGCCGGGGAGGGAGGTGAGTTGGAGCGCCGAGGAGGGAAGTGAGTTGGAGCACCGGGGAGGGAGGTGAGTTGGAGCGCCGGGGAGGGAGGTGAGTTGGAGCACCAGGGAGGGAGGGGAGTCGGCGCGCATTGGAGGGAGGTGAGTTGGAGCGTCGGGGAGGTGAGTGAGCGCCGGGGAGGGAGGTGGTGTGTGTGTGTGTGTGTGTGTGTGTGCGTGTGTGCGTGTGTGCGTGTGTGCGTGTGTGCGTGTGTGCGTGTGTGCGTGTGTGCGTGTGTGTGTGTGTGTGTGTGTGGCCAAGGGGGAAGACAGTGGCAGTTGGGTGACGTCAGACCCACCAATCTGATTGGCCAGAAGCTGAGGACCAATCAGATTCACCGCAGATAGCACTAACATTTCGATTTTATATATTAAGATTACCGTTGCAGGGACAATGCACCGACACGTAGGTGTTCTGAGTATAGGATTTTTATTTCAGCCAGCAAACAAAACAGGGAACAAAAATAACTGAGCTTTTCTTCAGCATAAAGGGTTAATAAAAACATAAGTCCTTGACAAGGGCTTCTCCCTTTTCCCAGCAAGGAGTTTCTCACGTCCATGTTACAGAAGAGCAGGAGTTCCAATAGAAACAGACCTCAGGCTTCCTCCCCTCAGAGCCTCAGCGCGTTTCTCTCTGGCACCGTCAGGAAGAAGAACCCTGAACAAGTCTAGAGTCTGTGTTCTTCAAGTCCCAAAGGAGGCAGCTGGGACCTGGTGAATTAACCCAGCCTTTTCAAAGCTGTGATTAACCCGGTCACTGCTGTACCGCAGACCTATACAAAGGTCTCCCAGATATACCGAATTCACCCTGTCACAACCGTATATAAAGATGTAACATCCATGGTGACCCATCGGTAACTAGTTTTCCATTTGACCCCTTGTATCTCCGAAAGTAAATCATTGGTGTCTTTCAAATAAGACGTTAACGATTGAACCAGGGGTTGAAGGTACCATCGATATAGCATGATAGCCCATCTCCCAAAGATCCAATTCTTGACATGATGGGACATCCCGGGGGAACTTGTGAGTGACTTGTGGATCTTTGGGAGATGGTGAAAGATAGGTACTATGGGATATGGGCAATACGGAAAGTTCCATTCTTTTGAATCCAAAACATATAATATTTTCCCCATGTCACGTAGTCCTCTCAGCTCTTGTAATAAAATGTTGGTTGGATTTTTTTTCAGCCTACGATAAGGGCATCTTCTATTTAGTAAATAGGGACCAAAGACGCTGCTAATTATATTTTTGATAACTCTTCGGTGGTGACAGCGAAGTAAAGATATTGTGATGGATTTAGGGGAGATATTATTCATTTGAGGGACCGTACGCTAATAAAGATTGGATCAGCTGGTTAGCTGTGTGTATTAACCCATGTCACATATTGAAGTCACCTGCTCACAAATGTGCCGTACTGTACGGGACATGGTGGTTTATTCATTTCTACACTATGATTTTGGTCAGGTTACACATACTTACAGGTTGTACAAATATCTAATTATTTGAGGTTATGTTCGCCTCTAATAGTAAAGAATATGGCGTTCTTTGTACAATAAGCTCGCGTCTCCGAGAGGATTTTATAACTCTTGGATATTACCAGATAACATCACTCACATTAACACACTCGGGTACCTGGGAGATACTGATCCAGTGTGCAGCAAGTAGTGGGAATTAACCCCTGTGCTGCCAGAGACATATCGCAGAGAATCACAGACCGCAAAGGGTTAAACCGAAAATGTGGGGAAATGAATCAAAATATGCATCTAAACGGAAAATCAGTGAGATGCTGGAACTTGGGCTGGTGTCCGGAGGGTTGAGTTACAGTACTCAGTATCAGGAAGCCGCAGGCGCAGTAAGGTAAGGAGACGCGGTGTCAGTGAGATGCTGGAACTTGGGCTGGTGTCCGGAGGGTTGAGTTACAGTACTCAGTATCAGGAAGCAGCAGGCGCAGTAAAGTAAGGAGACGCGGTGTCAGTGTGATGCTGGAACTTGGGCTGGTGTCCGGAGGGTTGAGTTACAGTACTCAGTATCAGGAAGCAGCAGGCGCAGTAAGGTAAGGAGACGCGGTGTCAGTGAGATGCTGGAACTTGGGCTGGTGTCCGGAGGGTTGAGTTACAGTACTCAGTATCAGGAAGCAGCAGGCGCAGTAAGGTAAGGAGACGCAGTGTCAGTGAGATGCTGGAACTTGGGCTGGTGTACGGAGGGTTGAGTTACAGTACTCAGTATCAGGAAGCAGCAGGCGCAGTAAGGTAAGGAGACGCGGTGTCAGTGTGGTGCTGGAACTTGGGCTGGTGTCCGGAGGGTTGAGTTACAGTACTCAGTATCAGGAAGCAGCAGGCGCAGTAAGGTAAGGAGACGCGGTGTCAGTGAGATGCTGGAACTTGGGCTGGTGTCCGGAGGGTTGAGTTACAGTACTCAGTATCAGGAAGCAGCAGGCGCAGTAAGGTAAGGAGACGCAGTGTCAGTGAGATGCTGGAACTTGGGCTGGTGTACGGAGGGTTGAGTTACAGTACTCAGTATCAGGAAGCCGCAGGCGCAGTAAGGTAAGGAGACGCGGTGTCAGTGAGATGCTGGAAATTGGGCTGGTGTCCGGAGGGTTGAGTTACAGTACTCAGTATCAGGAAGCCGCAGGCGCAGTAAGGTAAGGAGACGCGGTGTCAGTGAGATGCTGGAACTTGGGCTGGTGTCCGGAGGGTTGAGTTACAGTACTCAGTATCAGGAAGCAGCAGGCGCAGTAAGGTAAGGAGACGCGGTGTCAGTGAGATGCTGGAACTTGGGCTGGTGTCCGGAGGGTTGAGTTACAGTACTCAGTATCAGGAAGCCGCAGGCGCAGTAAGGTAAGGAGACGCGGTGTCAGTGAGATGCTGGAACTTGGGCTGGTGTCCGGAGGGTTGAGTTACAGTACTCAGTATCAGGAAGCAGCAGGCACAGTAAGGTAAGGAGACGCGGTGTCAGTGAGATGCTGGAACTTGGGCTGGTGCACGGAGGGTTGAGTTACAGTACTCAGTATCAGGAAGCCGCAGGCGCAGTAAGGTAAGGAGACGCGGTGTCAGTGAGATGCTGGAACTTGGGCTGGTGTAGGGAGGGTTGAGTTACAGTACTCAGTATCAGGAAGCCGCAGGCGCAGTAAGGTATGGAGACGCGGTGTCAGTGAGATGCTGGAACTTGGGCTGGTGTCCGGAGGGTTGAGTTACAGTACTCAGTATCAGGAAGCCGCAGGCGCAGTAAGGTAAGGAGATGCGGTGTCAGTGAGATGCTGGAACTTGGGCTGGTGTCCGGAGGGTTGAGTTACAGTACTCAGTATCAGGAAGCCGCAGGCGCAGTAAGGTATGGAGACGCGGTGTCAGTGAGATGCTGGAACTTGGGCTGGTGTCCGGAGGGTTGAGTTACAGTACTCAGTATCAGGAATCAGCAGGCGCAGTAAGGTAAGGAGACGCGGTGTCAGTGAGATGCTGGAACTTGGGCTGGTGTCCGGAGGGTTGAGTTACAGTACTCAGTATCAGGAAGCAGCAGGCGCAGTAAGGTAAGGAGACGCGGTGTCAGTGAGATGCTGGAACTTGGGCTGGTGTCCGGAGGGTTGAGTTACAGTACTCAGTATCAGGAAGCCGCAGGCGCAGTAAGGTAAGGAGACGCGGTGTCAGTGAGATGCTGGAACTTGGGCTGGTGTCCGGAGGGTTGAGTTACAGTACTCAGTATCAGGAAGCAGCAGGCGCAGTAAGGTAAGGAGACGCGGTGTCAGTGAGATGCTGGAACTTGGGCTGGTGTCCGGAGGGTTGAGTTACAGTACTCAGTATCAGGAAGCAGCAGGCGCAGTAAGGTAAGGAGACGCGGTGTCAGTGAGATGCTGGAACTTGGGCTGGTGTCCGGAGGGTTGAGTTACAGTACTCAGTATCAGGAAGCAGCAGGCGCAGTAAGGTAAGGAGACGCGGTGTCAGTGAGATGCTGGAACTTGGGCTGGTGTCCGGGGGGTTGAGTTACAGTACTCAGTATCAGGAAGCAGCAGGCGCAGTAAGGTAAGGAGACGCGGTGTCAGTGAGATGCTGGAACTTGGGCTGGTGTCCGGAGGGTTGAGTTACAGTACTCAGTATCAGGAAGCAGCAGGTGCAGTAAGGTAAGGAGACGCGGTGTCAGTGAGATGCTGGAACTTGGGCTGGTGTCCGGAGGGTTGAGTTACAGTACTCAGTATCAGGAAGCCGCAGGCGCAGTAAGGTAAGGAGACGCGGTGTCAGTGAGATGCTGGAACTTGGGCTGGTGTAGGGAGGGTTGAGTTACAGTACTCAGTATCAGGAAGCCGCAGGCGCAGTAAGGTATGGAGACGCGGTGTCAGTGAGATGCTGGAACTTGGGCTGTTGTCCGGAGGGTTGAGTTACAGTACTCAGTATCAGGAAGCCGCAGGCGCAGTAAGGTAAGGAGATGCTGTGTCAGTGAGATGCTGGAACTTGGGCTGGTGTCCGGAGGGTTGAGTTACAGTACTCAGTATCAGGAAGCCGCAGGCGCAGTAAGGTATGGAGACGCGGTGTCAGTGAGATGCTGGAACTTGGGCTGGTGTCCGGAGGGTTGAGTTACAGTACTCAGTATCAGGAATCAGCAGGCGCAGTAAGGTAAGGAGACGCGGTGTCAGTGAGATGCTGGAACTTGGGCTGGTGTCCGGAGGGTTGAGTTACAGTACTCAGTATCAGGAAGCCGCAGGCGCAGTAAGGTAAGGAGACGCGGTGTCAGTGAGATGCTGGAACTTGGGCTGGTGTCCGGAGGGTTGAGTTACAGTACTCAGTATCAGGAAGCAGCAGGCGCAGTAAGGTAAGGAGACGCGGTGTCAGTGAGATGCTGGAACTTGGGCTGGTGTCCGGAGGGTTGAGTTACAGTACTCAGTATCAGGAAGCCGCAGGCGCAGTAAGGTAAGGAGTCGCGGTGTCAGTGAGATGCTGGAACTTGGGCTGGTGTCCGGAGGGTTGAGTTACAGTACTCAGTATCAGGAAGCAGTAGGCGCAGTAAGGTAAGGAGACGCGGTGTCAGTGAGATGCTGGAACTTGGGCTGGTGTCCGGAGGGTTGAGTTACAGTACTCAGTATCAGGAAGCAGCAGGCGCAGTAAGGTAAGGAGACGCGGTGTCAGTGAGATGCTGGAACTTGGGCTGGTGTCCGGAGGGTTGAGTTACAGTACTCAGTATCAGGAAGCCGCAGGCGCAGTAAGGTAAGGAGACGCGGTGTCAGTGAGATGCTGGAACTTGGGCTGGTGTAGGGAGGGTTGAGTTACAGTACTCAGTATCAGGAAGCCGCAGGCGCAGTAAGGTATGGAGACGCGGTGTCAGTGAGATGCTGGAACTTGGGCTGGTGTCCGGAGGGTTGAGTTACAGTACTCAGTATCAGGAAGCCGCAGGCGCAGTAAGGTAAGGAGATGCTGTGTCAGTGAGATGCTGGAACTTGGGCTGGTGTCCGGAGGGTTGAGTTACAGTACTCAGTATCAGGAAGCCGCAGGCGCAGTAAGGTATGGAGACGCGGTGTCAGTGAGATGCTGGAACTTGGGCTGGTGTCCGGAGGGTTGAGTTACAGTACTCAGTATCAGGAATCAGCAGGCGCAGTAAGGTAAGGAGACGCGGTGTCAGTGAGATGCTGGAACTTGGGCTGGTGTCCGGAGGGTTGAGTTACAGTACTCAGTATCAGGAAGCCGCAGGCGCAGTAAGGTAAGGAGACGCGGTGTCAGTGAGATGCTGGAACTTGGGCTGGTGTCCGGAGGGTTGAGTTACAGTACTCAGTATCAGGAAGCCGCAGGCGCAGTAAGGTAAGGAGTCGCGGTGTCAGTGAGATGCTGGAACTTGGGCTGGTGTCCGGAGGGTTGAGTTACAGTACTCAGTATCAGGAAGCAGCAGGCGCAGTAAGGTAAGGAGACGCGGTGTCAGTGAGATGCTGGAACTTGGGCTGGTGTCCGGAGGGTTGAGTTACAGTACTCAGTATCAGGAAGCAGCAGGCGCAGTAAGGTAAGGAGACGCGGTGTCAGTGAGATGCTGGAACTTGGGCTGGTGTCCGGAGGGTTGAGTTACAGTACTCAGTATCAGGAAGCCGCAGGTGCAGTAAGGTAAGGAGACGCGGTGTCAGTGAGATGCTGAGGAGCGCATCTAGAGTATGGAGGTGTTCGTTTTGAGGAGCACAGAGACATCGCTGGGGTTTTCATTGGGGGGGAGATCGGATTGGACAAGTGGGTTCCATTGATCGTTCTGCATCACAAACATCTGTAGGGAAGACAATGACACAATGTGACACAGTATGACAAAGTAATACAATGTAACACAATTTAACATTATAGAGTGCAGCATGACACAATACAACACAGTATCACATCATGGATAACGGTGTGACACAATGCAACACAGTATGGCATAAAGTAATATAACATAGTGTAACATCATGGAGCACGCAGCCACCTGCAGGGGAGACAATGCCACAAGGTAACACAATGTAACACAGTGTAACATCATGGAGTACGCAGCCACCTGCAGGGGAGACAATGCCACAAGGTAACACAATGTAACACAGTGTAACATCATGGAGTACGCAGCCACCTGCAGGGGAGACAATGCCACAAGGTAACACAATGTAACACAGTGTAACATCATGGAGTACGCAGCCACCTGCAGGGGAGACAATGCCACAAGGTAACACAATGTAACACAGTGTAACATCATGGAGTACGCAGCACCTGCAGGGGAGACAATGCCACAAGGTAACACAATGTAACACAGTGTAACATCATGGAGTACGCAGCCACTTGCAGGGTAGACAATGCCACAAGGTAACACAATGTAACACAGTGTAACATCATGGAGCACGCAGCCACCTGCAGGGGAGACAATGCCACAAGGTAACACAATGTAACACAGTGTAACATCATGGAGCACAGTGTAACACAAAGTAACAGGAAACAGAAATAAACTGCCCGGCGCTTCCTTAATACAGTGCCACAGCGCCACCCAGGGGTGAAAAAATATAACAAGCAAATGCAGGAAAGGGAAAATATGCAATATAAATAAGGTAACAACAGTAAAATATATATAATCAAAGGACCACTCAACCTTAAGAGGAAAAAGCCACAATCCTCTAGAGAACAGAAAAGGCAAGGGATGAGGGAGTGTGTCCTAGATTTGACCAATGGTGTTCTGCAGCAGCTTCAGATGATGAACTGCCTGGTAGCCAAGCTAGAGCTGGTGGGGAAGAAAAACGGGAACAGGGGGGGGGAAGGAGACAAAGAAGGGGCTGATGGTGTAGTAATATAAAACACCTTTAATAAATGACACATAAAAAAGCCCCTCTGAGGGCGTACTCACACTCTGTACTGCTACTCAGGGCACATAAGGGTATCTTTACAGCCAATGCTGTCCGGTGTGCGTCTCCTCCGTCTCTGGCAGTCTCTGACGGTCCCCACAAGCGGCCGCTGGGGTTCCCGTGCAGCTTGACTGGAGTTGGCGTCTGGCGTCACGATCAACCGGGAACGGATTGCCTCCTCCTCCTCTTACACTCAACGCGTTTCGCAAGATAGGGTTAACTTGCTTCGTCAGGAGTGTCTCCTGCCGAAGCAAGTTAACCCTATCTTGTCTCCTTCCCGTTTTTCTTCCCCACCAGCTCTAGCTTGGTTACCAGGCAGTTCATCATCTGAAGCTGCTGCAGAACACCATTGGTCAAATCTAGTACACACTCCCTCATCCCTTGCGTTTTCTAACACAAAGTAACACCCTGGAGCTCTGTATGACACAATGTAACACAATATAACAGTGTGACAGCAGGTGGGTGTGTATTTTGGAAAGTACCTTCTGGATAAAATGAATACCTTAAACCTCCCATGATCCTAATGTGGCCCAGGTTCCCCTTGTGGCCCAGGTTCCCCTTGTGGCCCAGGTTCCCCTTGGGCCCAGGTTCCCATTGTGGCCCAGGTTCCCCTTGGGCTTCCCTTAGTCCCCCTCACCTCCGCTCGTCTCCGCTGCGAGTGGGAGCGTTGCAGGTAGCGCGGGTGCTGGGGGCTGCCGGAGTGGCGAGCGCCTCGCCGGGTCTCCAACGGGAGCAGTTGCTCGGGGCGCCCCCATTTCCTCTAGTGCGGCGGCCATTACAAATGTTGCGCATGTGTAGAATGTCGCGCAAGGTAAAGGCTCTGCAGGGACTACATGTCCCATGAGCCTCTAGGGCAGAAGTCAAATGGCGCGAACTAGCAAGTAGCTGAATTGTAGTTAAGGCAGTTTGAGTCAGTTGTAGCTGGGACAGCAGAAGTGTAGGATGTGTGTGTGTGGAGGGAGTCAGTGACCCACTGCAGTATGCCAGAGACCCCCATAGACCACAGTTAGGTCCCCACTCCCCTCAGCTTGTGGTTGCTTTAGGGACAGGCCTATAGATAGGGACACTGCCCTGTAGTACCAGAGTGAGGCACACAGTCAGGATGCGGCAGGACGCATTATCCGACGCTCACCACCATGGCTTAACATGGACCCATAATCCGATGGTCCATTAACCGATGGCGGTTTGTGGGACGTATTCCGGCAGATAAGCGAGGACTCCCTGTACGCTGAATCTATTATCCCATATACAAGCAACATCATTGCATATTTCACTATTGTGTTACGCCGTTTCTTCGAGCTTTGGACACCTCTGGTAACGTATAACCTGTGGTTATGGCTCTGTCTCTGTGTGTCACATGGTGTTGGGTTTATCTGTGGGACGCATTGTGGGCCTGGGATAGTTACAATGGTTCAGTACCAGGTATACAATGAGTCTGGGCTAACCACCGTGTGAGCCATGTGCTATGCAAAGGGCCAATAGGGAGAGAGAGAAAGAGAGAAAGAGAGAAAGAGAGAAAGATGTGAGCTAGGAGAGGTAGAAGATGAAACGCACTTCCTGTTGCATTGCACACAATACTCTGAAGTGAGGAGTGCCCATCTAGAGAAACTCACTGCTGTTATCCAGAACTTCAATAATATAGAGGAGAACCAAAAAATAGCGATCCTCCTGGGAGAAGATGAAACCCCCACAGAACTGGCTGCACACTATATCAGCACCTGCCACAAGCTGAGAGACGTCTACTAACCCCCACACCCCTGTGCGAAACTGTTACCCATATACCCTGCAATCATTATACCCTACCCCCTAGTATTCGTGTAATTATTGTCCCCACCCCCTATTATTCACGCTTTGGCAATACTGAAATGTTCTTTCGTCATGCCAATAAAGCTGATTTGGTTTGATTGATTTGAAAGAGAGAGAGAAAAAAGAGAAAGAGAGAGAGAAAGAAAAGAGAAAGAAAGAGAGAGAAAAAAGAGAAAGAGAGAGAGAAAAAAGAGAAAGAGAGAGAGAAAAAAGAGAAAGAGAGAGAAAAAAGAAAGAGAGAAAAAAAAGAGAAATAGAGAAAAAAAAGTGAAAGAGGAAAAAAGAGAGAAAGAGAGAGAGAAAAGAGAGAGAGAGAGAGAGAGAGAGAGAGAGAGAGAGAGAGAGAGAGAGAGAGAGAGAGAGAGAGAGAGAGAGAGAGAGAGAGAGAGAGAGAGAGAGAGAAAAGAGAGAGAGAAAAAAGAGAGAGAGAGAGAAAAGAGAGAGAGAGAGAAAAGAGAAAGAGAGAAAAGAGAGAGAAAGAGAGAGAGAGAGAAAAGAGAGAGAAAAGAGAGTGAGAAACGAGAGAGAAACGAGAGAGAAACGAGAGAGAGAGAAATGAGGAAGAGAAAAGAGAGAGAGAGACATGAGGATGAGAAAAGAGAATGATATGAAGGGGAGAAAAGAGAGACAGACATGAGGGTGAGAAAAGAGAGAAACATGAGGGGGAGAAAAGAGAGAAATGAGGAGGAGAAAAGAGAAAGACATGAGGGGGAGAAAAGAGAGACATGAGGGAGGAGACAAGAGAGATCTGATGGGTGGAGAGGAGAGAAATAGACATGCTGTGGGGAGAGGAGAGAGAGACATTCTGGGTGGAGGGTAGGAGAGAGAGATGCTTGGTGGGAAGAGGAGAGACAAGGCACTGCGGATTTCTACTTACACAGGTGGGGAAAAGATGGAATGAGAAATGGTGTGAGAGAGAAAGACACGAGGGGGGCACACAGAGACATGAGGGGCAAAGTTGACCGAATGTGGTTATGTGGTAACAGTTGCAGGGGCCCCATTCTTCACGTTTGTCTTGGGCCCCCAACATTCTGTTGGCCGCTCTGTATCCAGGTGTTTCAGGTTGGTCTCTGTTTCGAGAGACTAACTTTAGCATGTAAAGTCCCGGAGCGGTCCCCTTTTATAACTGGGGAAATGGCCATCGTTCATAGATTTTTTGAGGTGACATCCAGGTTAAGCTGGCATTGGCACCCAGCGAGCTAGGAGTACAGCTTTGGCAGCACCTGGCACCCACTGAGCCAAGAGTTCATTCTTGGCAGAGCCCAGCATATTAGGAGTCCAGTGTTGGCAGCGCCCAGCACCCAGCAAGCTTGAAGTCCAGCACTGGCAGCATTCAGTTAGGAGTACAGCGTTGGCAGCACCCAAAACCCAGCGAACTAGGAGTCCAGCGTTGGCAAAGCCCGACACCCAGCAAGCTAGGAGTTCAGCGTTGGCAGGGCCCGGAACCCAGTGAGCTAAGAGTCCAGCGTTGGCAGTGCCGGTACCCAGCAAACAAGTAGCCCAGCATTGGCAGCGACTAGCACCCAGCGAGCTAGGAGTCCAGAGATGGCAGCACCAAGCGAGCTAGGAGTCCATCGTTGGCAGCACCCGGCACCCAGCGAGCTCGGAGTCCATCGTTGGCAGCACCCGGCGGGGTGGAGCTCGGAGTTCAGCGCATGGCCGTTTTGTGTGGTTATTGCTGCGTTCCTGTGTGTGCTGCTTATCGTTGGCTCCAGAGAAATAAACTAATGTTTATTAACCTGCCTGGAAATTGTGATTCCAAGTTGCCTGGTCAGCCACTTTTGTGACATTGTGGTTTCAGTTATTGCGAATGTGCGCTGATCTCGTGTTTTGTGTTTTTTTGGAAGGAGAGAAATTCCAACATTAACTGGACAAAAGGAGACAGCACACAATACACAGATGACATCATGTGACCCTGTACTCAGGCACTGACATAGGCAGGGGGAAACCCTCCTCCCGCAGTGCCCACCTGCCTCTTACCTGGGGACGGGTGACAGATTGGTCAGTCAGGGAGCGGCATCCGAAGATAGAGAGAGAAACGGACACGCAGAACTGCAGGACGGAGGCAATTATCAGGAAGGTGATCGCGGTCACATAGACATTCTGGGAACATAACACAACCACAACGTCACAACTACAGCACAACACAGTATCCATCATTCTGTAACTAAGTGTATTGTGTGTATTCACTTCTAGGGGTTTATACAAATGTATCTGTGTGTAAGCGGACACTGTGTGCGTTAGTATTTATGTGTATCGCTTAGTCCTGTGGTGCACAAACTGTGGGTCATGACCCCTTGGGGGTCGCCGTGTATCCCCTCCCTGCTCCGTGTCTCCCCTCCCTGCTCCGTGTCTCTCCTCCCTGCCTCCCCTTCCTGTGATCAGTGTCTCCCCTCCCTGTGATCAGTGTCTCCCCTCCTTGCTCCATGTCTCCCCTCCCTGCTCCATGTCTCCCTCCCTGCTCCGTGTCTCCCCTCCCTGCCCCGTGTCTCCCCTCCCTGCTCCGTGTCTCCCCTCCCTGCTCCGTGTCTCCCCTCCCTGCTCCATGTCTCCCTCCCTGCTCTGTGTCTACCCTCCCTGCTCTGTGTCTCCCCTCGCTGCTCCGTGTCTCCCCTCTCTGCTCCATGTCTCCCCTCCCTGCTCCATTTCTCCCCTCCCTGCTCCATTTCTCCCCTCCCTGCTCCATGTCTCACCTCTCTGCTCCATGTTTCCCCTCTCTGCTCCATGTCTCCCCTCCCCGCTCCGTGTCTCCCCTCCCTGCTCCGTGTCTCCCCTCTCTGCTCCATGTCTCCCCTCTCTGCTCCATGTCTCCCCTCCCTGCTCCGTGTCTCCCTGCTCCGTGTCTCCCTAATTGCTCCGTGTCTCCCCTCCCTGCTCCGTATCTCCCCTCCCTGCTCCATGTCCCCCTAATTGCTCCGTGTCTCCCCTCCCTGCTCCATGTCTCCCCTCCCTGCTCCATGTCTCCCTAATTGCTCCATGTTTCCCCTCCCTGCACCGTGTCTCCCCTCCCTGCACCGTGTCTCTCCCTCCCTTCTTCGTGTCTCCCCTTCCTGCTCCGTGTCTCCCCTCCCTGCTCCATGTCTCCCCTCCCTGCTCCGTGTCTCCCTCCCTGCTCTATGTCTCCCCTCCCTGCTCCATTTCTCCCCTCCCTGCTCCATGTCTCACCTCTCTGCTCCATGTTTTCCCTCTCTGCTCCATGTCTCCCCTCCCCGCTCCGTGTCTCCCCTCCCTGCTCCGTGTCTCCACTCTCTGCTCCATGTCTCCCCTCTCTGCTCCATGTCTCCCCTCTCTGCTCCATGTCTCCCGTCCCTGCTCCTTGTCTCCCTAATTGCTCCGTATCTCCCCTCCCTGCTCCATGTCCCCCTAATGCTCCGTGTCTCCCCTCCCTGCTCTGTGTCTCCCCTCCCTGCTCCGTGTCTCCCCTCCCTGCTCCATGTCTCCCTAATTGCTCCATGTTTCCCCTCCCTGCACCGTGTCTCCCCTCCCTGCACCGTGTCTCTCCCTCCCTTCTTCGTGTCTCCCCTCCCTGCTCCGTGTCTCCCCTCCCTGCTCCATGTCTCCCTAATTGCTCCGTGTCTCCCCTCCCTGCTCCATATCTCCCCTCCCTGCTCCATGTCTCCCTAATTGCTCCGTGTCTCCCCTCCCTGCACGTGTCTCCCCTCCCTGCACCGTATCTCTCCCTCCCTTCTTCGTGTCTCCCCTCTCTGCTCCGTGTCTCCCATCCCTGCACCGTGTCTCTCCCTCACTGCGCCGTGGCTCACTCAGGCTGTGATTATACCAACAGTGCAGCAGCGCTCTCCTGCAGCTTCATACGCAGCGACGCTGCAGAGCTACATGCGCACACGCACAATGTCCTGGAAGAGGATTGTATATTTTCTGTATATTTTTTCTGCCCTCACACTGCCAGCTCTCCCCAGGGAACGTTGCATGTTTTCCGTGTTCCAAGCAGCCAGGGCTCCTGTGTATATTGCAACATAAATGTTACAATATTACTTTTTCCACGTGTCATTAGTCAGTTGCCCTGGCAACCTCCCAATGCTCATAGTTGAGATTAGCTGAGCCCTCTCCCCCTGCCCTTCTCTGTATATTGTTATGCCCCTTGGCTTGTTCCTATCTGGAAAGGAAAGTGTGAGTTATTTTTTCATCAGCAGACACAGTGAGTAGACACCTCTTCCACAGCTCCGCTAGAAAGGGATTCCTTTTTACCTTCCCCTCAGAGAAGCATTTCCCCTGACACCTGTCAATAGGATTCTTCTCCTCACAAGAGACATTTCCTACCACAAACTACATGAAGTGCTTTTATATTTCTGCCAACCCCACGCAATAAAGTTAAAGTAGAAGGACTTTGTGTGTTTTAAAAAGGGGACAAGTTAAGCTACATGGATCTCCTCACCCGCCACAAGTGAGCCCGGGTCCAGAATACACAAGAGATTTAGCAAGCGACTGCAGGGGAGACATGCTCAGATTTTTCATTGGTTAGATTTTTGAGGAACATGGTTGGTGCACTGAACTTCACTTTGATTGGTCGGCTGTGTCATGTGACGTGGCTGTTGCTGATTGAAAACAAATTTGCACATCTCCTGAACTGTCTTCTGCTTTGCAGCAGCGAGCGGGGAGACAGGTGAATTTGGTATAAGCAGTTTTCAGGTATCTATAAGGCTGAGCCCATAGACACTGAAGCCGTGCGAGGCGCGCTGAGGCTGAGGGAAAGCGGTGCTTTCCCTGGCCTTAGAGCGTGCGCCGTCCGTGGGCGTGTCTGGGGGGCGGGCCAGTGACGTCACGGAGCTAGTTCGCCGTCATTGGGCGAACCGCTCACGTGACCGGCCCTGCGCTCCCGTGAGCGCCGAAACGAAAGATTTGGTAAAACACACGCTTCCGCAAGCGTGCGGAAGCGTGCGCGAGCCCCTGCTAAAGCTGCTCTCATTGCGGCTTCAGGGGCTCACTGATAAGCATGCGCGCGCCTCAGCACGGGTCAGCGCCGCTCCCTGCACCATGTCCGAAGCCTAACACTTGTTTTTGCGCTGCAAGGTGTCGCTACGGGAGACACATAGGCGTTTTGGGGTATAATCGCAGCCTAATAGCTCCTTGTCTCCCCTCCCAGCTCCGTGTCTCCACTCCCTGCTCTGTGTCTCCTTCCACGTCTCCCCTCCCTGCTCTGTCTCCCCTCACTGCTCCATGTCTCCGTCCGTGTCTCCCCTCCCACATCCGTGTCTCCCCTCCCTGCTCTGTGTCACACATTAGATAGGGGGCGTGTCGCACATTAGGGGGCGTGTCGCACATTAGGGGGCGTGTCGCACATTAGGGGGCGTGTCGCCATTTAGGGAGCGTGTCGCAATTTAGGGGGCGTGTCGCAATTTAGGGGGCTTGTCGCAATTTAGGGGGCGTGTCGCAATTTAGGGGACGTGTCGCAATTTAGGGGGCGTGTCGCAATTTAGGGAGCGTGTCGCAATTTAGGGGACGTGTCGCAATTTAGGGGGCGTGACGCAATTTAGGGGGCGTGTCGCAATTTAGGGGGCTTGTCGCACATTAGGGGGCATGTCGCCATTTAGGGAGCGTGTCGCAATTTAGAGGGCGTGTCACAATTTAGGGGGCGTGTCGCAATTTAGGGGACGTGTCGCAATTTAGGGGGCGTGACGCAATTTAGGGGGCGTGTCGCAATTTAGGGAGTGTGTCGCAATTTAGGGAGTGTGTCGCAATTTAGGGGGCATGTTGCAATTTAGGGGGCGTGTCGCAATTTAGGGGGCGTGTCGCAATTTAGGGAGCGTGTCGCAATTTAGGGAGCGTGTCGCAATTTAGGGAGCGTGTCGCAATTTAGGGAGCGTGTTAGATGTGACACTTACCTTTAACATGTAGCACGCATATAAGGAGGAATCGCAGTAATAAAAACTAGAAACTGGAATATCGACGCAGAAGACAATAATTGCAATTACAGATACGACGGAGCTGATAATATTCATGGCCAGGCTTCCTCTAACCTGCACAGAGAGGAGAGAAGCGGGGAAAGATCAGCGGAGAAACGCTCTGCAGGACGTCTAAGGAAGGGGTTGATAGAGCAATGCTCTGCAGGACTATATAGTAGAGGTTAATAGAGCGATGCTCTGCAGGATTATATAGTAGGGGCAAATCGAGTGATGCTCTGCGGGACTATATAGTAGAGGTTAATAGAGCGATGCTCTGCAGGATTATACAGTAGGGACAAATCGAGTGATGCTCTGCGGGACTATATAGTAGGCCAAACCTTTTCCTTGCTGCATACTCCATAAGGGCATTTTAATATAGTGTCACTGAAACGTCATAGGGGTAGGTTTATTGGCTAATCTGCTTTACATAGTTACATAGCAGTTACAGAACCCCTATTTTCAATGAGTGCAGGTATAATACACCCCAGTGTCAGTCTGCACATCACCCTCTATTGAAGAGCAGGTGAATGTATAAGGCTGTATGGAAAGAAATATGTGTAAGTTTTATTATATTCACACCAAGGAATTTGTTCACCCAGTTTGCCTCTATAGTAAGGTAACTATGAAACTGGCTTTGGGCAGCTTTAAATTGCACTATTCACAAACACATATGCTTTATTTAACCCCTGCAGGGCTTTCTCACATTTTTCACTAGTCCATGGGACAATAATTACATATATTCAGTGTAGGTACCTGCAAAATTCGGTTACGCCTTTACGTGACTTGCAGGCTTATAACGCCTTGGCCAAAGGGTTTAACTAAATAACCCTTATTCATGAGATCACTATTTTATTTTAGCCTAATTGGTAGGAGCGCAGGAATCGTTCTTTTTGTTTTACTATATAGTACGGGTTAATAGTGATGCTCTTCAGAACTATATACTAAGGGTTAATAGAGTGATGCTCTGCAGAACGGTATATCAGGGGTTAATAGAGCGATGCTATGCAGGTCCCTATGACACACAGAGACCTGCAGGTTGAAGATTGTAACACAGAACTTTCAGGATCAGAGCTTTGTGCAGAGAACTCACCAGGCAGCGGGACTGGTTATTTTCAGCAGCGACCGACAGCGATCCTGAGATAATGTACTGCAGGGAGCAGAACACACGCATTACATACGTGTTACTCACACACTACACACGTGACATACACACATGCACATTACAAACGCTATACACACATTACAAACGTGTTACTCACACACATTCACAATAAAAATGTGATAAGAGTACATGCATGTTGTACACACATTGTACACTCAGAAATTACACACACACATACACACACACACACATACAGTCTTCTAGGGTTTATTTTTCCATTAGTGACAATAAACATTTCAAACACCGTCACTTTAAGAACCAAAAGAAATCATAAAAATAACACCTACTCCTGTCAGGAGTCTCTCACATGCATATCCCTCTCTGCAATGTTGGCTGGGTAAGCCAGTTACCAACTTTAAATAAACACACAGATATAACATTGAATTCTTAACTGTCAGATGGGGACAGCGTCCCAATAGATCCTCAGGTGCTGCAACACATGAGGGGGCCGTCTACCCCAAACTGGATCCTGGGGAACAGCGTCCTCCCAGCCTCCAGGCTCTAAGAGAGAATGAAGGAGCCAAACTATCTGCAATTTATTCCTGTTCCTCAATTAGGAGAGCAGGTGAGGGAAACCAGACCCATTGTAAAGTCCGGTATGGATTTCCTATCCACCAGACTTAGTGACTATGAATCTGTGGGGTGGATCACTTCCATATTATACCCGCACTTTCTTCTATATATATAAACCTCGTAGCCTCCGGCCGCTACCTTTTATCCTCTGGTCCCTAACAGTATAAGTCCTGCTAGGGACAGGCACTGGAAGAGTTAATTCATCTGTAGGCCTAGTTGCTATTGCAGCCTTGGATGCAGTAGTGTATCCAAGGGCGGGCCTAGCAACAACCAGAGTTTCAGCCTGGGAGAGTGTACTGGCTGGGTGACATATGCAGATGTGACACCTGTCAGTATCAGACCTGCCCTGTTATGCGGCAGGGTTACAAGCCCAACCCCATGGTATATAGACTGGTACTCTCCTTAAAGTAGGTGTGTCTCTTTCCACCCCCTGTGGAGTGAACAACAGCTACACTGATCCAATAAGGGGATGCAGGAAGAACATCATACAGCATGGAAGGCCGCAATCCTTACCAATATTTCTGCAGGGAAGCAATTTTTTGATTATTGAAGCTCGGCTAAAATGGTACTGATACATCTACATGTATATATATCTATATATATATATATATATATATATATATATATATATATATATATATATATATATAGATATATATATATATAATCAAAAAATAAATAGATGATACCGTTCTGTGGCTAACGAAATGCTTTTATTTGTGCGAGCTTTCGAGATACACTGATCTCTTCTTCCGGCGATGTTACAATGAATGAAGAAAGCAAAAGGTATAATTATAAACAGTGTCTCTTGGAATGTTATCTGTGCTGGTCCTTCCCCCGGTGTGGATGTGTTTTAAACGCCTGTCACGGGAGACGCGCTTAATAACACATTTATATTTCGTGGGTCCTGATTGAGCAGAACAGGTTGAGCAAAATAAACTGAGATTTATTCCCTTGATAGGCAAACACACGACAACTGCAGAATAAACTTAAGTAATGAAGACTACCCCATCGAGGGAGTTGTAAGGGTGCAACTGGAAATACTCCAACTGAACACCGGCAAGAGACACCCCATATATATATATATATAAACTTAATAATTACACTCAGAGAAGTGTAATTACACTCTCACAGGTAGAGAAACAGAGGATAATGTCCAGAAAGGTGCCCAAGCACCAGAAGATTGTCCTTTAAAACGTAGTCCTTTTGCAAATTGCCAAATAAATAGCCAGTCCAATCCTTCTGTGAATGTGCAAAGTCTTTTCTGGTTCTCTGGGGATTTTCTGAATCCCTAGGGCTAACGAAATCCTGAAGCAGGGCAAGTTTCCTTGTTGCGATGTTTTTAACCCCTTGCGTTCTGGAATCGTAGCCGCTGTACTTAGGTCTTATCCGCTTGAAGAAATCAGGTAACAGCAACAGCAACAACACAGGAATAACACCAGGAACAACACAGGAATGAGGGTTACAGGCCTTTTTAAGGACAAGGGCCTGTGAAGTGTTACATTAGCCTCATCCCATTGGCAAGGAATTATCTTCCTCCTATCAGAACCTGCCAGGTCACATGGGCAAGTCGTACAGCCAGCCCAGGTATCTCTGAGCATGCTCAGTAAGCAGCTTGGTAGCACTGCTAAGTAAAAAGGGGCCACTCATTTCTGGGGATGCAAAGTCTGGAGTTTGGTCCCAAGGTGTGAAATAGCCAGGGTGAGTAACAGGATCTGCTACTCAGAAACATCCTGATTAAGTGACACTTTATGACTCTGGGAGGAACGCCATACAAGAAATGGAAACCACTGGGATTTTGACGGAATCTCGAGGGCCCTACGCTTCACCCATAGTGGTGGTGCGGAAAAAGAACGGATCTGTGCGACTGTGTGTAGACTATCGAACTCTGAACAATCGTACGATACCGGATCAGTATACCCTACCACGCATTGAAGAGATCCTGAATGCTCTGAATGGAAGCCAATGTTTCAGCGTGCTCGATCTACGATCTGGATACTATCAGGTTCCTATGAATGCAGAGGATCAAGAGAAGACAGCCTTCGTCTGCCCCCTTGGGTTCTACCAATTCACATGCATGCCCCAAGGTATATGTGGGGCCCCTGCTACCTTCCAGCGACTGATGGAGAAGACAATCGGGGACCTGAGCCCCCGGGAGTGTCTTGTATACCTGGACGACATCATTGTCTTCGGGAGAAGTCTGGAGGAGCATGAAGAAAGACTGCTTAAAGTAATAGACCGTCTAATTGCGTTGTTCCCAAGCGAGGTCGTTGGGGACTTCACCAGGGGGAGAGTGTAGCCTGGAGCTCCATCAGGTCCTAGAGACCCCCATCCCTTTCAGCAGCGTGGCCGCGGGTGCCGCCGAAGCCAGCGACGGACCCGACGGCTGCTTCCAAGGGTGGGGGCCGGAGCAGGGGCAGTGCGTATCCTCCGGTATGCAGCTGGTTGTTGGGGACGCGATCGGGCAGTTGCTAAGGCCGCGGTCGCGTCGTTAGGGTTCCGGCGGCTAGCTAAGCAGGGCGCCGCCATGACAGTTCTTCGCGCATGCGCAGAATGCCGATGCGACGGGAGGCCCTGGTTAGATTGCGCATGCGCAGTACAAGCGCGTGAAAATGCCTCCAATGAGAGGAGGGCTCTGTAAGGGGACTACAAGTCCCATGAGCCCCAGCAGCGCTCCACGTGACGCCAGGGAGCCAATAGGGCTGAAGAATCTCCCTGCAAGGGAGATTTAGATACATTTCGTGGGCTGGCAGCACGTTAGTTGGTGATCGGAGCAGCTAGGGGAAGGAGGTAGGGTGCAGGAGTCAGTGACTCCCTGCACTAGGCCAGCAACCCCCCCCCCTGGGCCCCAGATAGGTACTGAGTCCCTCTGATAGCTTGTGGTGCTGTAGGGACAGGCCCTAGGTTAGGGAACCTGCCCCATTAGTTGTTTGCTAGTTAGGGACACAGCGGCTGCTGCGTTTCCCGCCACGAGGCTTGGGCTCAAGCCCACGCATTAAAGAGAGCTGGATTAGCTTCACGGAGGTCAGGCAAATAGTGACGGCGGCCTGCTGTACCTCGCCAAGGTACAGACGGTGTGAAGCTGCGGTGATATTATCCACGCCGGAATTCACCCCACGCATAGGAGGATCTCCCGGCGACCCAACCCCAGTGGTATAGCAGCACCCGTGGCTGGAGCCATGGCAGGTATCGTTATAAAGTGCACCAACAAGGACTATCACCAGACATAGTGGCTGCGCAGTCACACACACACACTTGTATATGACTTGGGGGTGCGAGACATTGGGGTGGGTTTACTGGACACGGGGGGGATCACTCTGTGAAGGTGTTAGCGTCCGCCGTGACGCATAGAGTGTTAGCGTCCGCCGTGACGCATAGAGTGTCAGCGTCCGCCGTGACGCATAAAGTGTGGGCGCCCGCTGTGGTGCAAGTAAGCGTTAGCGTCCTGCGAGATGCCGTATTCAGGTTGCCCTTAGCGAGGGACACCTGTTGCTATATGTTGATGTTACATGTCTTCTATGCACGTTAGTAAAGGTATTAGTTATTATACAATCAGTTGTACGTGGTTATTGGTATTGTCCTGCGAGGAACCACTCCCCCTCTGGTGGGAGCCATCGCAGGTGGAGGCGCTGTACCGAGTACGTGGTTACTCCTAGAATCTTATAATTGCCCCAGGTTTCCCTTAGCGGAAGCTCAGCCCTCCTGTGAGCCAACAGGTAACGCACCACACACCGGGTAACGCTGTTTGTTCTACTCACCCCCGATAGATATATATATATATATGTGTGTGTGTGTGTGTGTATGTGTGTATATATATATATATAAAAAGCAGAAAATAGCCATGTTAGTCCAGTCGCGATAGTGCAGAATAAATGAGTATATATACATACACACATACACACACACACACACACATATATATATATATATACACACACACACACACATACATACAACAGGGCCCCGCTTCTCGGCACTCTGCTTTTTGGCGCTCCGCTTTTTGGCGATCCGCCGATATGGCGGTGCCGCCATGTCACCGCATTGTCAGCGCATGCGCAGAACGGGCCGGCTCGGAGTTGCGCATGCGCGGAATGTAGGGGTTTCCTTCTGTCGCACATGCGCAGAACGGCGCATTGCCGGTCTGCGCATGCGCACCTAACGAAAATCGACGTTACACTTTACGGCAATTTTCGCTTTATGGGGGTTCCCCAGAACGGAACCGCCCGTTGTAGTGGAGCCTTGCTGTATATAACCTCAGATGAACAACGACACATGACATATTACACCGTGTCATGATTTATTTAACTAAAATAAAGCCAAAATGGAGAAGCCATGTGTGAAAAACTAAGTACACCTTATGATTCAATAGCTTGTAGAACCACCTTTAGCAGCAATAACTGGAAGTAATCGTTTTCTGTATGACTTTATCAGCCTCTCACATCGTTGTGGAGGAATTTTGGCCCACTCTTCTTTACAACGCTGCTTCAGTTCATTGAGGTTTGTGGGCATTTGTTTATGCACAGCTCTCTTAACGTCCCGCCACAGCATTTCAATCGGGTTGAGGTCTGGACTTTGACTGGGCCATTGCAACACCTTGATTCTTTTCTTTTTCAGCCATTCTGTTGTAGATTTGCTGGTGTGCTTGGGATCATTGTCCTGTTGCATCACCCGATTTCGGCCAAGCTTTAGCTGTCGGACAGATGGCCTCACATTTGACTCTAGAATACTTTGTTATACAGAGGAGTTCATGGTCGACTCAATGACTGCAAGGTTCCCAGGTCCTGTGGCTGCAAAACAAGCCCAAATCATCACCCCTCCACTTCCGTGCTTCACAATTGGTATGAGGTGTTTGTGCTGATATGCTGTGTTTGGTTTTCGCCAAACGTGGCACTGTTCATTATGGCCAAACATCTCCACTTTGGTCTCGTCTGTCCAAAGGACATTGTTCCAAAAGTCTTGTGGTTTGTTCAGATGCAACTTTGCAAACCTAAGCCGTGCTGCCATGTTCTTTTTAGAGAGTAGAGGCTTTCTCCTGGCAACCCTTCCAAACAAACCAGACGTGTTCAGTCTTTTTCTAATTTTACTGTCATGAACTTTAACATTTAACATGCTAACTGAGGCCTGTAGAGTCTGAGATGTAACTCTTGGGTTTTTTGCAATTTCTCAGAGCATTGCACGGTCTGACCTTGGGGTGAATTTGCTGGGACGTCCACTCCTGGGAAGATTGGCAACTGTCTTGAATGTTTTCCACTTTTGAATAATCTTTTTCACTGTAGAATGATGGAAATTGTTTGGAAATGGCCTTATAACCCGTCCCAGATTGATGGGCAGCAACGATTGCTTCTCTAAGATCATTGCTGATGTCTTTCCTCCTTGGCATTGTGTTAACACACCTGAATGCTCCAGACCAGCAAACTGCTAAAACTTAGCCTTTAATAGAGGTGGTCACACTTGCTGATGATCAATTAATCAAGGGCATTTGATTAGCAGCACCTGTCTGTTACTTAGCATCTTAATTCCTATGGAAGCAGTAAGGGTGTACTTAGTTTTTCACACATGCCTTCTCCATTTTGGCTTAATTTTTGTTAAATAAATCATCACACGGTGTAATATGTCATGTGTACACACACACACACACACACATAAACACACACACACACACACACACACACACACACAGTGTAATATGTCATGTATTGTTGTTCATCTGAGGTTGTATTTACCTAATTTTAAGACCTGCTAAGGAACAGATTATTGTTATTATGTCCTGATATGTAAAACCATGGAATTAAAAGAGGGTGTACTTTCTTTTTCACGTGACTGTATACTGTATATAGTGAAAGAAGTCCGCAGCACTCTCCCTAAAGAAGCAAAAATAGATTTATTCAATGAGGCAAACCAATGTATCCAGAGCAACGTTTTGGACCTCGCTCGGTCCTTACTCAAGATCGCACACACAGAGTCAGCAGCAGAGCAGTGACAGGGGCTCCCCGCGAGATCACACAGAGTAAGCAGCAGAGCAGTGACAGGGGCTGTGCGCGAGATCACACAGAGTAAGCAGCAGAACAGTGACAGGGGCTCCGCGCGAGGTCACACACAGTCAGCAGCAGAGCAGTGACAGGGACTGTGCGCGAGATCACACAGAGTAAGCAGCAGAGCAGTGACAGGGGCTCCGCGCGAGATCACACAGAGTAAGCAGCAGAGCAGTGACAGGGGCTCCGTGCTAGGTCACACACAGTCAGCAGGAGAGCAGTGACAGGGACTGTGCGCGAGATCACACAGAGTAAGCAGCAGAGCAGTGACAGGGGCTCCGCGCGAGATCACACAGAGTAAGCAGCAGAGCAGTGACAGGGGCTTGTCGCACGGTCACACACAGTCAGCAGCAGAGCAGTGACAGGGGCTCCGCGCGAGATCACACAGAGTAAGCAGCAGAGCAGTGACAGGGGCTCCGCGCGAGATCACACAGAGTAAGCAGCAGAGCAGTGACAGGGGCTCCGCGCGAGGTCACACACAGTCAGCAGCAGAGCAGTGACAGGGACTGTGCGCGAGATCACACAGAGTAAGCAGCAGAGCAGTGACAGGGGCTCCGCGCGAGGTCACACACAGTCAGCAGCAGAGCAGTGACAGGGGCTGTGCGCGAGGTCACACAGAGTAAGCAGCAGAGCAGTGACAGGGGCTCCGCACGAGGTCACACAGAGTCAGCAGCAGAGCAGTGACAGGGGCTCCGCACGAGGTCACACAGAGTCAGCAGCAGAGCAGTGACAGGGGCTCCGCACGAGGTCACACAGAGTCAGCAGCAGAGCAGTGACAGGGGCTCCGCACGAGGTCACACAGAGTCAGCAGCAGAGCAGTGACAGGGGCTCCGCGCGAGGTCACATACAGAGACAGCAGCAGAGCAGTGACAGGGGCTCCGCGCGAGGTCATACACAGACAGCAGCAGAGCAGTGACAGGGGCTCCGCACGAGGTCACACACAGAGACAGCAGCAAAGCAGTGACAGGGGCTCCGCGCGAGGTCACACACAGAGTCAGCAGCAGAGCAGTGACAGGGGCTGTGCGCGAGGTCACACACAGAGTCAGCAGCAGAGCAGTGACAGGGGCCCCGCGCAAGGTCACACACAGACAGCAGCAGAGCAGTGACAGGGGCTCCGTGCTAGGTCACACACACAGTCAGCAGCAGAGCAGTGACAGGGGCTGTGCGCGAGGTCACACACAGTCAGCAGCAGAGCAGTGACATGGGCTCCGCACGAGGTCACACAGAGTCAGCAGCAGAGCAGTGACAGGGACTCCACGCGAGGTCACACACAGAGACAGCAGCAGAGCAGTGACAGGGACTCCACGCGAGGTCACACACAGAGACAGCAGCAGAGCAGTGACAGGGGCTCCGCGCGAGGTCACACACAGAGACAGCAGCAGAGCAGTGACAGGGGCTCCGCGTGAGGTCACACAGTCAGCAGCAGAGCAGTGACAGGGGCTCCGCGCGAGGTCACACACAGTCAGCAGCAGAGCAGTGACAGGGGCTCCGCGCGAAGTCACACACAGTCAGCAGCAGAGCAGTGACAGGGGCTCCGCACGAGGTCACACAGAGTCAGCAGCAGAGCAGTGACAGGGGCTCCGCGCGAGGTCACACACAGAGACAGCAGCAGAGCAGTGACAGGGGCTCCGCGCGAGGTCACACACAGAGTCAGCAGCAGAGCAGTGACAGGGGCTCCGCACGAGGTCACACAGAGTCAGCAGCAGAGCAGTGACAGGGGCTCCGCGCGAGTTCACACAGAGACAGCAGCAGAGCAGTGACAGGGGCTCTGCGTGAGGTCACACACACACAGACAGCAGCAGAGCAGTGACAGGGGCTCCGCGCAAGGTCACACACAGTCAGCAGCAGAGCAGTGACAGGGGCTCTGCGTGAGGTCACACACAGAGACAGCAGCAAAGCAGTGACAGGGGCTCTGCGCGAGGTCACACACAGAGTCAGCAGCAGAGCAGTGACAGGGGCTGTGCGCAAGGTCACACACAGACAGCAGCAGAGCAGTGACAGGGGCTCCGCACGAGGTCACACAGAGTCAGCAGCAGAGCAGTGACAGGGGCTCCACGCGAGGTCACACACAGAGTCAGCAGCAGAGCAGTGACAGGGGCTCCGCGCGAGGTCACACAGTCAGCAGCAGAGCAGTGACAGGGGCTCTGCGCGAGGTCACACACAGACAGCAGCAGAGCAGTGACAGGGGCTCCGCGCGAGGTCACACAGTCAGCAGCAGAGCAGTGACAGGGGCTCTGCGCGAGGTCACACACAGACAGCAGCAGAGCAGTGACAGGGGCTCCGCGTGAGGTCACACAGTCAGCAGCAGAGCAGTGACAGGGGCTCCGCATGAGGTCACACACAGACAGCAGCAGAGCAGTGACAGGGGCTCCACACGAGGTCACACAGTCAGCAGCAGAGCAGTGACAGGAGCTCCGCACGAGGTCACACAGAGTCAGAAGCAGAGCAGTGACAGGGGCTCCACGCGAGGTCACACACAGAGTCAGCAGCAGAGCAGTCACAGGGGCTCCGCACGAGGTCACACACAGACAGCAGCAGAGCAGTGACAGGGGCTCTGCGTTAGGTCACACACAGTCAGCAGCAGAGCAGAGACAGGGGCTCCGCACGAGGTCACACACAGACAGCAGCAGAGCAGTGACAGGGGCTCTGCGTGAGGTCACACACAGATAGCAGCAGAGCAGTGACAGGGGCTCCGCGCGAGGTCACACACAGTCAGCAGCAGAGCAGAGACAGGGGCTCCGCGCGAGGTCACACACAGAGTCAGCAGCAGAGCAGTGACAGGGGCTGTGCGCGAGGTCACACACAGAGACAGCAGCAGAGCAGTGACAGGGGCTCCGCGCGAGGTCACACACAGAGTCAGCAGCAGAGCAGTGACAGGGGCTCCGCGCGAGGTCACACACAGTCAGCAGCAGAGCAGTGACAGGGGCTCCGCGCGAGGTCACACAGAGACAGCAGCAGAGCTGTGACAGGGGCTCCGCACAAGGTCACATGTCATGTGAGGGGTAGCGCCAGGCTCTGTACTCACAAACACAGGCCCCCAGAAGGGGATCCCGCTGAACACTCCGGTGGATCCATTGGAGAAGATTAAAATAACTCCCACGCCAATGTGTAAGAGCGCCAGAGAAATCTGAACAGTCTGGGAATAAAACAGAGAGGGATTAATGTCAGTCCCCAGCTTTATGCAATGGGACCTGCTCCGTCACACCTCCCCACTCTTCTGCCCCTGTATGGAGAATGGAGTCTGTCTTGTTTCCGATGGCCTGGGCGTGTAATGGGTTAAGTTTAGTTTCTTAGTAAATGTTTACTGTTACTCTAATAATACTTACCGTTACTGTAATAATACTTACTGTTACTGTAATAATGCTTACTGTTACTGTAATAATACTAACTGTTACTGTAATAATGCTCACTGTTACTGAAATATTACTTACTGTTACTGTAATACTGCTTGCTATTACTGTAATAATGCTTACTGTTACTGTAATAATGCTCACTGTTACTGTAATAATACTGTTACTGTAATAATGCTTACTACTACTGTTATAATGCTTACTGTTTCTGTAATAATACTTACTGTTACTCTAATAATACTTACTGTTACTGTAATAGTCTAAGTTCCAGGAAATAGCTTGTTGTGAGTTTTTTTCTCCAACTGTAGACGGACGTTCACAGAGGTACACAATTGGAGGCTTTTATAAGGTGAAATTATAATAAGGCTTTATTGTGCCTTTTCCTTTTCATCAGGAAATCCATCCAAACACAGGGGGGGGCGAACAAAGCAATCTAAATCAGGCAGGTGGTGTTTAGTAATTAACTACCAGCAGTTAACCACCACACTGCTAGATTAAAGGCACATTACTGAACAGGGATAAGTCCCCAGTTATATACCTCTCCTGTTTGTGGGAAGCTCGGGCTTACCACGGCCAAAGCCCATCCTTCCACTCTCATTCGAGATCTTTCTGTGACATGAATGAGAGTGGATGGAGGAAGAGAACCCTCTGTCCCGCTGGGATTGGAGCCCTTTCTCCAGTTTATTTTTGTCTCCTCCCGAAGGTGCTTGAGATCGGCACTTCTCAGTTGCTCGAGGAGGACTTTATCCACGTAAAGTCTTTTTATCGCGTGCGCGGTCTTGAGATTTCTGTTGCGTCGGGCACTCCTCTTTTTGTACACAAAGTGTATGGCAACAGTTGTAGAGCAGTTAGGACTAGCCCCTAGAGTTTTCTGCTCTTGAAGCGGTCTTTCTGCAGCTTCTCCACACCACAGAGTCGCCAGTTTAGCTTCTTCAGCTAAGGATTCTTCTGGCTTTGATTCTGCACTCCTACCTCTGTTTGTTGCCTGTTGGGCAGCTGTAGGTTTTGCTAGTGCTTTCTTTGGTGGCTCAAACTTCGTAATTTTGTTTTGAAGTTGCGTGGAGTCCCCAACTCTCACTGTACCCTTGTCCTCACGGGCATTAGTTACTGTGGAATACAGGTGCTTGGGCAGAGCCAATACCTTTTCCGAATTGGAAGAATCTGTAAGTTACTGGTCTGCAGAGTCTCAACCTGTTTGAGTGCGTCTTGCAAGTCTCTTCTCAGGGAATTTATCTGCGCACTTTGCTTTCTCTGAGTCTGTATCAGAGTCGCCTTCATATTCTGGAGCTCTGTAATTTTTGTCGTCAAGGTTGCCGCTGCGTCTGTTTTCTCCTTGGTGTACTGACTCAAGAGAATGGAACAGTCTCTCTGTCTTTCCAACTCTTGCTCCAGTTTCTGAGCCTTCTCACGCTCCCTCTCATACAGAGTCACCTGGTATCGAAGCTCCGCTTCCAACGATGCTCTGAAGAAGGGGGGGGGGGGAAAAAGGGAACACAAATTGGATGTGCCCCCTAAAATAATTCACTAAACTGCACTCCTACATAGTATAAAATTTAACTTTTAATAAATTTACTTAAAACATATATTACCAAAACGTTGTGTACTGTGAATTAAAAATAAATTAAATTGACAATACCGAGCATCCCTGTCAGTGAATGTGTGATTATACAATCCCAATTTAGCGAGTCAATATTATTGGGATTAGGAGGACAGAGGATGCTGTAAGTCAGGGTGTTAACCCCTCTGGAGCAACTATGAGACCAGAAGGCAAGTATATGAAAATATATCCTACTCAGTGAGCAATTAGATAGTTGGAAATCCAGCAGTCCTGCTCAAGTATATACCAACAAGCACTTAAAGTGATAATAAATGATATATAACCATACATATGCTTAGGTGGTAACACTGACACATGCTCTATTAGTAGAAAGTAGTTCACAGCATAGTGGAGCTGGCACTCACAGTATCATTAACAGTGAGTTACCCAGCAAGAGACTCTAAGTGAGCATATGTCATATGAAGCAGGAAGGCAAACTCACTGACTGTTGGTAAAAATACCCAGCTAGTAGGGTCTACATAGATAGAACCAGGAGACTTAAGAGCACTACATTAAAACAGCTCCAAGTAGGAGACTGACACAACTGCGCGTCCAACGCGCGTTTCCCTCCAGCAAAGGAGCTTCTTCAGGGGAAAATTTACTGGGGGAGAGAGGACTGAGACCTTTTATACCCCTGCAGTACCTTGATTACAGAATTGATGATTCACAGCTGTTGCGCATGCGCAGTGCGCCGGTGCCCAAACTGCCACATAAAACTACACAAAAAGCTACAAAAAACAGTCCAAATGAATAGCTACACATTCAGCTCTCAAGATGTCATATTAGTGTAGTTAAACGGTCGTTTTTATGGCTTTTAAGACTCACCAGCATTATCGGCGTATAGAGACTGGACTGCGCATGCGCGTGGACTTGGAGAATCCAGCCAATGCTTCCCGATCATGTTGCGCATGCGCGGACACTTAGAGAATAGTTGCCATGTCTCGATCAATGTAATGGGCTTGCGCTGGGTCTTAGAAACTATTATGCATTGCCCATCCAACTGCGCATGCGTGCGGACTTAGAGATTCATTGCTATAAGTGTCCAATCGCATTGCGCATGCGTGGGGAGTTAGAAATTATTGCCAGTATTGCCAAACCGCATCGCGCACGCGCGAACACTTCGAAATTTTATGGTTAGTCTATTCGAACTCAGTGAGCATGCGCTGGGACTTAGACACTATTGCATAGTTGCCCATTCAAATACGCATGCGTGAGGGCTTAGAGATTTTTGCTGTAAGTGTCTCATCGCATTGCGCATGCGTACGGAGTTAGGGATAATTGCAAATTACCGATTCACCAACCTCACTACGCATGCGTGGAAACATAGAAATTCATTGCTATTAGGGTCGGTGCGTATTGCGCGTGCGTTAGGACTTAGAAAATAACGTCGATGTTGTCTGTCCATATCGCGCATGCGCAGGCCCTTAGAAATAATTTTCTTTTCTTGGTGTCCGATATTATTGCGCATGTAAAGTGACACTACAATTATATAGTGCCAACAGATATCAGGTACTGTATATAACAAGGGTAGGGGAGGGTCTACAAGACCTTTGTGACACATTATTATAGAGAGTAATTGCACATATAAGATTATATACAATCCCCCAAAATTATATACTACACAATGTGTCATAGTGTAATGTAGTGATAAGAAGGATAATAAAGCATTTTAAAAACATGTGACTGTATATATGCGTGTATTTATTGTCTACGCTAATTTAATTCTGCACATATACTCATCGTACACAACACCTAAACCCACTGCTGGGTTTTAGAGCTCTGGTATTATAGTCACTGATATAAATAATAATCCTGTAATATCTTCCAATACCAAATGCTGGAAACCAACACCATGGACATAGAAAAAGGCATGGCTGCTCATGAGAGTAACGCACAAGTAAACTGTATGTACACATCAAAATGGAACAGAAAAATGCGGTGGTCCGACCAAAGAACCCTCTCGGGTCAAATAAAGGGTGTGAAGGTAAACCCCTCATTGAGTCCATTCGGGCTCCTGGTTTTTAGTTTATAAATCCATTCTGCTTCGATACGAAGCAAGGATTGGTCAATATTGCCCCCTCTCATGGGACATTTCAACTGATAAATGCCCATGAACTTGATGACATTAGTATCGCCGTTATGATATTGTGTGACATGTCTGGCAACAGATGTTTCCGCAGAGTGCTTAATGGAGTTTATGTGTTCGAGAACACGTCTGCGTAGTTGTCTTGTCGTTTTTCCAACGTATCTCTTACCACAATTACATGTGATAAGGTAGATAACGTTGGGAGTCCGACAGTTGATAAAACTGTCCACACAGAATTGAGATGTATTATCATGATTAGCGAATACTTTGCCAACGTCGATATGTCTGCACGCTTTGCACCCTTGGCAGCGGTACATGCCCTTCACAGGGCTCAACCAAGTGGTGGTCCTAGGACGCTGAAAATTACTATTTACTAGTGAGTCCCGTAGGTTCTAAGACCGTCTGCTGGTAATAGTGGGTCTAGAGCCTATGACCTTCACCAAGTCATCATCTGCCTGAAGGAGGTGCCAGTGTCTAGCAAAAATCTTTTTGATAGCCCACCATCTTTTGTTAAAGGTGCCAATGACTCTGATTATTTTGTCCTTTGATTTTGCCTTATTACTGGACAAGAGGGAACACCTATCGCTATGCAGTGCCCGATGGTAAGCCTTGTTCAATGTTTTGATGTTGTAGCCACGATTGAGGAACCTGGATCGAAGTTCTTTAGATTGAGCAGTGAATTCTTCGATCCTGTGTAGGGCATGTACCGCTGCCAAGGGTGCAAAGCGTGCAGACATATCGACGTTGGCAAAGTATTCGCTAATCATGATAATACATCTCAATTCTGTGTGGACAGTTTTATCAACTGTCGGACTCCCAACGTTATCTACCTTATCACATGTAATTGTGGTAAGAGATACGTTGGAAAAACGACAAGACAACTACGCAGACGTGTTCTCGAACACATAAACTCCATTAAGCACTCTGCGGAAACATCTGTTGCCAGACATGTCACACAATATCATAACGGCGATACTAATGTAATCAAGTTCATGGGCATTTATCAGTTGAAATGTCCCATGAGAGGGGGCAATATTGACCAATCCTTGCTTCGTATCGAAGCAGAATGGATTTATAAACTAAAAACCAGGAGCCCGAATAGACTCAACGAGGGGTTTACCTTCACACCCTTTATTTGACCCGAGAGGGTTCTTTGGTCGGACCACCGCATTTTTCTGTTCCATTTTGATGTGTACATACAGTTTACTTGTGCGTTACTCTCATGAGCAGCCATGCCATTTTCTATGTCCATGGTGTTGGTTTCCAGCATTTGGTATCGGAAGATATTACAGGATTATTATTTATATCAGTGACTATAATACCAGAGCTCTAAAACCCAGCAGTGGGTTTAGGTGTTGTGTATGATGAGTATATGTGCAGAATTAAATTAGCGTAGACAATAAATACACGCATATATACAGTCACATGTTTTTAAAATGCTTTATTATCCTTCTTATCACTACATTACACTATGCCACATTGTGTAGTATATAATTTTGGGGGATTGTATATAATCTTATATGTGCAATGACTCTCTATAATAATGTGTCACAAAGGTCTTGTAGACCCTCCCCTACCCTTGTTATATACAGTACCTGATATCTGTTGGCACTATATAATTGTAGTGTCACTTTACATGCGCAATAATATCGGACACCAAGAAAAGAAAATTATTTCTAAGTGCCTGCGCATGCGCGATATGGACAGACAACATCAATGTTATTTTCTAAGTCCTAAGGCACGCGCAATACGCACCGACCCTAATAGCAATGAATTTGTATGTTTCCACGCATGCGTAGTGAGGTTGGTGAATCGGTAATTTGCAATTATCCATAACTCCGTACGCATGCGCAATGCGATGGGACGCTTACAGCAAAAATCTCTAAGCCCTCACGCATGCGTATTTGAATGGGCAACTATGCAATAGTGTATAAGTCCCAGCGCATGCTCACTGAGTTCGAATAGACTAACCATAACATTTCTAAGTGTTCACGCGTGCGCGATGCGGTTGGGCAATACTAGCAATAATTTCTAACTCCCCACGCATGCGCAATGCGATCGGACACTTATAGCAATGAATCTCTAAGTTCGCACGCATGCGCAGTTGGATGGGCAATGTATAATAGTTTCTAAGACCCAGCGCATGCCCATTACATTGATCAAGACATGGCAACTATTCTCTAAGTGTCCGCGCATGCACAACATGATCGGGAAGCATTAGCTGGATTCTCCAAGTCCACGCACATGCGCAGTCCAGTCTCTATACGCCGATAATGCTGGTGAGTCTTAAAAGCCATAAAAACGACCGTTTAACTACACTAATATGACATCTTGAAAGCTGAATGTGTAGCTATTCATTTGGACTGTTTTTTGTAGCTTTTTGTGTAGTTTTATGTGGCAGTTTAGGCACCGGCGCACTGCGCATGCGCAACAGCTGTGAATCATCAATTCTGTAATCAAGGTACTGCAGGGGTATAAAAGGTCTCAGTCCTCTCTCCCCCAGTAAATTTGCCCCTGAAGAAGCTCCTTTGCTGGAGGGAAACGCGCGTTGGACGCGCAGTTGTGTCAGTCTCCTACTTGGAGCTGTTTTAATGTAGTGTTCTTTAGTCTCCTGGTTCTATCTATGTAGACCCTACTAGCTGGGTATTTTTACCAACAGTCAGTGAGTTTGCCTTCCTGCTTCATATGACATATGCTCACTTAGAGTCTCTTGCTGGGTAACTCACTGTTAATGATACTGTGAGTGCCAGCTCCACTATGCTGTGAACTACTTTCTACTAATAGAGCATGTGTCAGTGTTACCACCTAAGCATATGTATGGTTATATATCATTTATTATCACTTTAAGTGCTTGTTGATATATACTTGAGCAGGACTGCTGGATTTCCAACTATTTAATTGCTCACTGAGTAGGATATATTTTCATATACTTACCTCCTGGTCTCATAGTTGCTCCAGAGGGGTTAACACCCTGACTTACAGCATCCTCTGTCCTCCTAATCCCAATAATATTGACTCGCTAAATTGGGATTGTATAATCACACATTCACTGACAGGGATGCTCGGTATTGTCAATTTAATTTATTTTTAATTCACAGTACACAACGTTTTGGTAATATATGTTTTAAGTAAATTTATTAAAAGTTAAATTTTATACTATGTAGGAGTGCAGTTTAGTGAATTCTTTTAGGGGGCACATCCAATTTGTGTTCCCCTTCCCCCCCCCCTTTTTCTGATTCACTTTTCAGTTCACAGTTTGCACCCACATCTTTAATTACCACAATTATACACTTGATCACTTTACTCAATTAGTGTGGTTCTGTGATCACTCCCGAACCCTCTTGTTTTTTCTAAGATGCTCTGAAGACATGCAGCGTGGCCTTTAGCTCCTCATACTGCTCTGTGGGGATGTACTGGGTTTTCAGACGTTCCTGCAGTGCTTGTACCTCTTTAGCAGCCTGCAGCTTTTCTTCCTGTAGCGTTTGCTGCTTCTCCTCAGCATACCGGAGGTGTGTACGCAGACCTTGCAGTTGGTTCTGCAGTCGGTGCTCTGCGACAAACTTTTCCTTGACTTCTTCTGTCAACTGAAAATTTTCTTCTTTCAGTTTTAAGTTTTCTCTTTTTAATCTTGAATTTTCTCCTTTTCCAGTCTCTGTATTCTTCAGGGCTTCTTTGCAGTCCTCCTTCCATTTACGTACATTTGCTTTGAGAATGACAATCTCCAGGCGTGAGACTTCCTTCTCTAGGTTGAGGGTCTGAAGCTCCTTCTGAGAGACTTTGAGATCTGTATCAAGATTGACCATAGTTTCCTTAGAAATGTCCAGCTCCTCAGTGAGACTGTGTAGTTCCTTTCTGGAAACTTCCAGGTCTGTGCGGCAGCTGTTGGTCTCATGATGTGAGGCATCCAGTGCTCTGCTGAGTGTCTGAACCTCTTTCTGAGATACGTCCACCTCTGTCCGGACACTGTTGACCTCCTGTTGTGAGGCATTCAGCTCTATGCGAAGAGTGTGAACCTCTTGCTGAAAGACTGTCATCTGCTTTAGTGCCTCCTCATACTTCCGCTTCAGCTGAGTCATCATTTTATCAGATTGGCTCTGCTTTTCATCCATGGCGGAAATAGTAGCATTTGCAGTATCTAGCTCAGTCTTGAGATCGTCCAATTCTGTCCTGGCTAAAAAGTACATTGCGAGCACATATTCCTGTAGCTTCACGTTATTTTTCTGTAGCTCTGTGTAACCATCTTCCTTTTGTTTCAATTGTTCACAGAGCATATCACAGTCATGCCTGGCATTTTCCAGGGCATCTTCAGGGCTGGTCAAGGGATCGTCACTCACTGGGTCTGGCTCCACTTCCCTCGGATGGTTGGTTGAGGGTTCCTCACTGCTGGCACCGGACAGACACTTCTTTGGGGTACCCGACTTCTGCCTTGGGCCCTCTGGATATTCGGTTAACCGTGGGACGAATTCACCATTTTTTCTAGGCTGCAGGGGCAACTCGGTCCCCCTTTTTCTCCACAGGATCTGCGGACGTGTCTGTTACTTCCACGGTAAGTGAAGAACCGCTTTTCTTTTTCTTCCTTTTTGATTTGGATGACACCGTCCCTTCAGGGATACCGGGGTCTCCATCTTCATTTGAAGTTTTAGCAGCATCACTGGATCCACCCGGCTTTTCTTGCAACTGTAATAGCTGACGGAAATATTCGGTGATCCACTGCTCCTGCTCTGTCTCCTGCTGATCATATTCGTCATCAAAGGGAGCGGTCTTTTCTGTTCGTGCCGAGTTCAGGCACCCCCACCATACTTGGGGTGTTTTGTGGGTGTGACTCGGTTCGGATTCCCCGTAAGAGATGTCTTCCTCTTTATTGGACTGGAAGGGCCACTCTTCCGTGGGGTAGGGTTCATTACAGGAACGCTGCCTCTTGTCCTCCATTTTTAGGCTATCAGGTGTAATTTTCTTCCTGACCTCAGGAGGTGCTATTGCAGCTGTTGCCACTGTATTTGCTAGAACCCCTAATTTTGGTAGTCCTACAGGTGGGCATATCCTGCGTGTAGAGTTTGTAGCTCTCACAGGCATCTCTGTAGAATTTTTCTTTCTTGGATAAGTTTTACAATATCAGCAGTACTGTGCATGCATTTTCTCTTATCAGGTATACAAGATGTGCAGTTGCTAGGAAAAAAACGTCTATTTGCCTTACACCATTTACTTGCTAGGTACAATCCCTCCGCTTCAGCAACAGAATTTGGTTTTCTGTCTGAGTTCAGAAATTTTCAGTCTCATCTTTGGGTATTATGGCATTCACACTTCACACTTCGGGTGTCTGTTTTTCTCCCAAGATATATATAGGCAGACTTTTTTTTTACTTGCAGAAAAAAAACATTCTTTGCAGTGGACTATTTCTTTCATTCCCGGCAGGGTGACTCAACACAAGTAATTGGCTTTCAAATACCTTTTTCCCCTATAGGGCAATTTTACACTCAGCATTTGTTTGCTAAAAGTTCCCCTGCTTCAGCACAGTCTTGTATCAATTTTCACACTTTTCTGCATATACTCCATTGACAGCTGGTAGCCCTATGCGGTGTGGCAACCTTTATTTGAAAAATCAGTACCACTCGTGGGTCACCATCTGTATTCACTGCTTCAGCGAAACTTTTTGAAAACAACAAACACCTATCCCTTTTTAAGGGCTGACTCACTTCTTGAACCCTGACTATGGCTGGAAGGCAAAACCCCTATTTCAATGACCATATTACACTTTGTGATAGGCAAATAAGTTTTAGCTGTTTCAGCAGTCTCTCTCCTCTTAGGATTGGGGCAAAGAGTCCATCTGTGTTTTTTGTAAGTGCAGTGTAAGTTTCAGTGGTGTGTATCCCTTTAACTCTGATCTCTGCTGCATGAGGTTTTTTTTCTAAGTTGCTCAGACTTGTTTGTAGGCAAAAAGCATCACAAAAAATTTCACGGAAAAATCTCTGGTCCTTTTTAACTTCAAAGACACCTCTCATCTCACTTCGGACACCATATGTAGACGGACGTTCACAGAGGTACACAATTGGAGGCTTTTATAAGGTGAAATTATAATAAGGCTTTATTGTGCCTTTTCCTTTTCATCAGGAAATCCATCCAAACACAGGGGGGGGGGGGGGGAACAAAGCTTATATTCACTTGAGAGTATTTCTAGTGAAACACTGCAATTAATTCACATCTCCCTAAGTTAAGCAGGTCTCCCAGCCCCCAAACACATAGCATGAAAAAGCATATATAAGAAGTCTCTTAATAATGAAAGTCTTATCTGTTAGCTGCTGTAGAGTAAGCTTCTCTGCTCTCCTGGAACTACACCCGTGTGTGCACAGAAAATGCCAGCATCCAGGTTTAGAAGTCTTAATTGTCAGCTCCAGAGATCTGTGTTCTCTTGGTCAGTCTCCCCTGGGAGACTCAAGAACCTCTGCTCTGTCTCCAAAGTTCAGCTCACAAATGAGCAAAGGAGTCACTTCCTGTTTCAACAGACAGGCTTTTGTAAGCAATCTAAATCAGGCAGGTGGTGTTTAGTAATTAACTACCAGCAGTTAACCACCACACTGCTAGAGTAAAGGCACATTACTGAACAGGGATAAGTCCCCTGTTACACCAACTTAAATTTTTTATTGGAGTTATATGTACAGACATTATTTCAAAGCCCATTGTGTCACTTCCAATTACAGAAACAAAAAACATAAAAGCTTTTTAACCGCCAACAACAACCAACAGGTGACACTACAGACAAGACGGATCAGACAAGGGAACCGGGGGGGGAGGGCGGGAGGAGGAAGAGAGAAGGCGACGGGGTCTGAGGCGGCGAGTTTCTTTGTTCGTTGCTGTGCTTTCCAAGTCATGGCAGATACTAAATGGGATGTCCCTCTGGGGCAAGGCCTGCCTTTGTGTCTGCTTTCCGAACCTCTACCTGTGGGGCTGTCCTCTACCAGTTCGTCGCTGTGTCGTGTCATATTTCTGACCTTCAAAGGAGAACGCATTTAATCTTATCAATGAAGAATCGTGGCGGCATCCACCCCTGGGATGTCTAACTGGGCCAGCCAAGGTGCCCAGACGTTTAGGTAATTTGTGCCAGAGTCATTAACCAAACTTGTTAATTGTTCCATCCGGCAGACGTGCCAAATCCTGTTTCTGATCTTAGAGATAATTGGGATATCTTGCTGCTTCCATAATGCTGCGATCTCGCACCTCGTGGCTGTAGCAAAATGCGCGATTAATTTATGCGCTGCATTTGACAGACCCTGGACCCGTCTGCCCAACAGGAACACCCACGGGTCCAGGGGGATCTCCAAACCGAGAATCCGCTGTATCCAGTCTCTAATTTCTTCCCAAATAGGGGCCACTCTTGCGCAAGACCACAGCATGTGTCGCAGATCTGCCACCTCCCCACACTGTTTAGGACAGAGCGGGGAGTAGCCTCTAACGAATTTAGCTAAGCGAGTTGGGGTGTAATACCACCGCATAAGGACTTTATATGCGTTCTCCTTTAATGTGGTGCAGATTGAGCTTTTTACTGCTGCTTGGATAATTCTGTCCCATTCCTCGTCCTCTAACGTCTCCCCTAAGTCCGCTTCCCAGTGCCTAATATAGTACAGTCTGTTTTCGTTAGGCGTCGGCTTGTTGTGAGTTCTAATCGCCCAGGTGGAGCCCCCGTTTCCTGAGTCTGTTTCCATAGTTACAGTATATACGCTTACCCCGCACACAGAAATAGCTGAACCTCAACCTGGACAGAATTGATGGTAAAGATTTCTGTGCTGGGGACACCGCGATCACAGAGAAACATCTCTACCTGTCACTGTGAGGATGAAGGCGTTCCCCTGGTCAACCGTGTGTGGTATCCTGACTGCTGTAAGCTGCATATAACCAATGCTACGTACCCCAATAAACAATATTTGACTAACAATTGCTGTGGGTGTGTCCATGTGTATTCGTTGGAGATATTGACAATCCGAATAAGCATTTCCTGTTAGTACAGCCCCTTCCCAGCCCCTTCTCACCTTCAGTCCCCAGCCGTTCCCCCATTTTACTCAATGCCCCCAATCTCTCCAGTTCCCAGGCTTCTCACATCCAGAACTCACCCCCAGAGCTTTCGGTTGCCCCTTCAGAAATGTCTGGTAAAAGGCCGGTGTTTGCCCAGCCTGGGGGGAAGCGGGGAGCACGTTACACTGAGGAACCAAATAGAAGGGTCCGCTGACTGCATTCACTGGTAAGGCCATTCTGGGAACTTACTGGGAGAGAGAGAGAGAGAGAGAGAGAGAGAGAGAGAGAGAGAGAGAGAGAGAGAGAGAGAGAGAGAGAGAGAGAGAGAGATGAGAGAGAGAGATGCGAGAGAGAGTGAGACATGCGAGAGAGAGAGATGAGAGAGAGAGAGAGATGCGAGAGAGAGAGAGAGAGAGATGCGAGAGAGAGTGAGACATGCCAGAGAGAGAGAGAGAGATGAGAGAGATGCGAGAGAGAGAGATGCGAGAGAGAGAGATGCGAGTGAGAGAGAGATGCGAGAGAGAGAGAGAGAGAGAGAGAGAGAGAGAGAGAGAGAGAGAGAGAGAGAGAGAGAACAAAAAGAGAGAGAAAGAAAGAGAGAGTGAAACAGAGAAACAAAAAGAGAGAGAAAGAAAGAGAGAGTGAAACAGAGAAACAAAAAGAGAGAGAAAGAAAGAGAGAGTGAAACAGAGAAACAAAAAGAGAGAGAAAGAAAGAGTGAGTGAAGGACAAAAAGAAACCCAAGTGGCTGTCTATTCTAATTGTGCAAATAAATAGTGAAAATAATAATATTCTAAATAGTCAATAAATCCCTATGTGATCATTGTGTGTCAAAATGTGATGCTGTGACCGGGAATAACACCCCACAATAACTGTGCATAAACAAGTAAACATAATAGATGTATCAGAGACAATAATACAAAGGTATACTCCTCCACTCAGACCCTTAAGTAGAGATATGTTTCAAATATCTCATCCAGGTGACTATGCTACAATACAGGGGGGAGCCGTACCCAGAGATATGTGGGAGAGGAGGAAACTGCATAGAGCAGTACAGATCTATACATTGGGTGATCACACAGCATGTACTTCCTCAATGATTATACTATACTATACTATTATATCATTAGAATTAGAATCATTGAGGAAGTACATGCTGGGTGAACACCCAACCCATTGCTATACTGCTCTATGTCGTTTCCTTCTCTCCCACATATCTCTGGGTTCGGCTTTCCCGCCTTTTTGGATAAACAGAATATTTGTGTCACAATAACGACGTCATTGTTGGATTACGTGACAGTAAAGACATGACATTGTTCTGTGCCGAGATCCCAGGATATTACTCTGCCCGTTACTCTCTGTATAATGTCGCATCTATCTTACTCCTTCCCCGATTCTTTTCCGGGCATCAAAATCATCCAAACAAGTTACAGATTTAAATCTTTTACCTTCAACATATTTAGTGATCCTCACATTACAGACGGGGCTCAAACTATCTGCATACAGTATCTCTCTCATTATTCTTATCTCCCTCATTCTTATCTCTCTCATTATTACAGTGTGTCTCTCATTATTACAGTGTGTCTCTCATTATTACAGTGTGTCTCTCATTATTACAGTATCTCTCATTATTACAGCCTCTCTCTCATTATTACAGCGTGTCTCTCATTATTACAGCGTGTCTCTCATTATTACAGCGTGTCTCTCATTATTACAGTATCTCTCATTATTACAGTCTCTCTCTCATTATTACAGTCTCTCTCATTATTACAGTGTCTCTCTCATTATTACAGTGTCTCTCTAATTATTACAGTGTCTCTCTCATTATTACAGTGTGTCTCTCATTATTACAGTATCTCTCATTATTACAGCCTCTCTCTCATTATTACAGCGTGTCTCTCATTATTACAGCGTGTCTCTCATTATTACAGTGTGTCTCTCATTATTACAGTGTGTCTCTCATTATTACAGTGTGTCTCTCATTATTACAGTATCTCTCATTATTACAGCCTCTCTCTCATTATTACAGCGTGTCTCTCATTATTACAGCGTGTCTCTCATTATTACAGCGTGTCTCTCATTATTACAGTATCTCTCATTATTACAGTCTCTCTCTCATTATTACAGTCTCTCTCATTATTACAGTGTCTCTCTCATTATTACAGTCTCTTTCTCATTATTACAGTGTCTCTCTCATTATTACAGTGTGTCTCTCATTATTACAGTATCTCTCATTATTACAGCCTCTCTCTCATTATTACAGCGTGTCTCTCATTATTACAGCGTGTCTCTCATTATTACAGCGTGTCTCTCATTATTACAGTATCTCTCATTATTACAGTCTCTCTCTCATTATTACAGTCTCTCTCATTATTACAGTGTCTCTCTCATTATTACAGTGTCTCTCTAATTATTACAGTGTCTCTCTCATTATTACAGCGTGTCTCTCATTATTACAGTATCTCTCATTATTACAGCATCTCTCTCATTATTACAGTATCACTCATTATTACAGCGTCTCTATCATTATTACAGTATCTCCCTCATTATTACAGCGTCTCTCATTATCACATTATCTCTCATTATTACAGTATCTCTCATTATTACAATGTCTCTCTCACTATTACAGTGTCTCTCTCATTATTACAGCGTCTCTCTCATTATTACAGCGTCTCTCTCATTATTACAGTTTCTCTCATTATTACACCGTCTCTCTCATTATTACAGTATCTCTCATTATTACAGTATCTCTCTCATTATTACAGTATCTCTCTCATTATTACAGTATCTCCCTCATTATTACAGTGTCTCTCTCATTATTACAGTGTCTCTCTCATTATTACAGTATCTCTCATTATTACAGTATCTCTCATTATTACAGCGTCTGTCTCATTATTACAGCGTCTCTCTCATTACTACAGTCTCTCTCTCATTATTACTGTATCTCCCTCATTATTACAGCGTCTCTCATTATTACAGTATCTCTCTCATTATTACAGTGTCGCTTTCATTATTACAGCATCTCTCTCATTATTACAGCGTCTCTCTCAATATTACAGTGTCTCTCTCATTATTACAGTGTCTCTCATTATTACAGTGTCTCTCTCATTATTACAGTGTCTCTCATTATTACAGTGTCTCTCTCATTATTACAGTGTCTCTCTCATTATTACAGTGTGTCTCTCATTATTACAGTGTCTCTCTCATTATTACAGTCTCTCTCATTATTACAGTATCTCTCTCATTATTACAGTATCTCTCTCATTATTACAGTATCTCTCATTATTACAGTTTCTCTCTCATTATTACAGTGTCTCTCATTATTACAGTCTCTCTCATTATTACAGTGTCTCTCTCATTATTACAGTGTCTCTCTCATTATTACAGTGTCTCTCTCATTATTACAGTATCTCTCTCATTATTACAGTGTCTCTCTCATTATTACAGTGTCGCTTTCATTATTACAGTGTCTCTCTCATTATTACAGCATCTCTCTCATTATTACAGCGTCTCTCTCAATATTACAGTGTCTCTCTCATTATTACATTGTCTCTCATTATTACAGTGTCTCTCATTATTACAGTGTCTCTCTCATTATTACAGTGTCTCTCTCATTATTAGAGTGTGTCTCTCATTATTACAGTGTCTTTCTCATTATTACAGTCTCTCTCTCATTATTACAGTATCTCTCTCATTATTACAGTATCTCTCATTATTACAGTGTCTCTCATTATTACAGTGTCTCTCATTATTACAGTCTCTCTCATTATTACAGTGTCTCTCATTATTACAGTCTCTCTCATTATTACAGTGTCTCTCTCATTATTACAGTGTCTCTCTCATTATTACAGTGTCTGTCATTATTACAGTATCTCTCTCATTATTACAATATCTCTCTCATTATTACAGTATATCTCATTATTACAATATCTCTCTCATTATTACAGTCTCTCTCATTATTACAGTGTCTCTCTCATTATTACAGTCTCTCTCATTATTACAGTATCTCTCATTATTACAGTATCTCTCATTATTACAGCGTCTCTATCATTATTACAGTATCTCCCTCATTATTACAGCGTCTCTCATTATTACAGTGTGTCTATCATTATTACAGTGTCTCTCTCATTATTACAGTCTCTCTCATTATTACAATATCTCTCTCATTATTACAGTATCTCTCTCATTATTACAGTATCTCTCATTATTACAGTCTCTCTCATTATTACAGTCTCTCTCAGTATTACAGTGTCTCTCATTATTACAGTCTCTCTCATTATTACAGTGTCTCTCTCATTATTACAGTGTCTCTCATTATTACAGTGTCTCTCTCATTATTACAGTCTCTCTCATTATTACAGTATCTCTCTCATTATTACAGTATCTCTCTCATTATTACAGTGTCTCTCATTATTACAGTCTCTCTCATTATTACAGTGTCTCTCTCATTATTACAGTGTCTCTCTCATTATTACAGTATCTCTCTCATTATTACAGTGTCGCTTTCATTATTACAGTGTCTCTCTCATTATTACAGCATCTCTCTCATTATTACAGCGTCTCTCTCAATATTACAGTGTCTCTCTCATTATTACATTGTCTCTCATTATTACAGTGTCTCTCATTATTACAGTGTCTCTCTCATTATTACAGTGTCTCTCATTATTACAATGTCTCTCTCATTATTACAGTGTCTCTCTCATTATTACAGTGTCTCTCTCATTATTACAGTGTCTCTCTCATTATTACAGTGTGTCTCTCATTATTACAGTGTCTTTCTCATTATTACAGTCTCTCTCTCATTATTACAGTATCTCTCTCATTATTACAGTATCTCTCATTATTACAGTGTCTCTCATTATTACAGTCTCTCTCATTATTACAGTGTCTCTCATTATTACAGTCTCTCTCATTATTACAGTGTCTCTCATTATTACAGTCTCTCTCATTATTACAGTGTCTCTCTCATTATTACAGTGTCTGTCATTATTACAGTATCTCTCTCATTATTACAATATCTCTCTCATTATTACAGTATATCTCATTATTACAATATCTCTCTCATTATTACAGTCTCTCTCATTATTACAGTGTCTCTCTCATTATTACAGTCTCTCTCATTATTACAGTATCTCTCATTATTACAGTATCTCTCATTATTACAGCGTCTCTATCATTATTACAGTATCTCCCTCATTATTACAGCGTCTCTCATTATTACAGTGTGTCTATCATTATTACAGTGTCTCTCTCATTATTACAGTCTCTCTCATTATTACAATATCTCTCTCATTATTACAGTATCTCTCTCATTATTACAGTATCTCTCATTATTACAGTGTCTCTCATTATTACAGTCTCTCTCAGTATTACAGTGTCTCTCATTATTACAGTCTCTCTCATTATTACAGTGTCTCTCTCATTATTACAGTGTCTCTCATTATTACAGTGTCTCTCTCATTATTACAGTCTCTCTCATTATTACAGTATCTCTCTCATTATTACAGTATCTCTCTCATTATTACAGTATCTCTCATTATTACAGTGTCTCTCATTATTATAGTGTCTCTCTCATTATTACAGCGTCTCATTATTACAGCGTGTCTCATTATTGCAGCGTGTCTCTCATTATTACAGTGTCTCTCTCATTATCACAGCGTCTCTCTCATTATTACAGCGTCTCTCATTATTACAGTATCTCCCTCATTATCACAGTGTCTCTCTCATTATTACAGTGTCTCTCTCATTATTACAGTGTCTCTCTCATTATTACAGTGTCTCTCTCATTATTACAGTCTCTCTCATTATTACAGTATCTCTCTCATTATTACAGCATCTCATTATTACAGTGAATCTCATTATTACAGTGTAACTGAGGTCTTGTGTTTGCTCCCTGATCCCACACCCCACTCTGTCCCCTGATCCCACACCCCACTCTGTCCCCTGGTCCCACACCCCACTCTGTCCCCTGATCCCACACCCCACTCTGTCCCCTGATCCCACACCACACTCTGTCCCCTGATCCCACACCCCACTCTGCCCCCTGATCCCACACCCCACTCTGTCCCCTGATCCCACACCCCACTCTGTCCCCTGATCCCACACCCCACTCTGTCCCCTGATCCCACACCCCACTCTGTCCCTTGATCCCACACCCCACTCTGTCCCCTGATCCCACACCCCACTCTGTCCCCTGATCCCACACCCCACTCTGTCCCCTGATCCCACACCCCACTCTGTCCCCTGATCCCACACCCCACTCTGTCCCCTGATCCCACACCCCACTCTGTCCCTTGATCCCACACCCCACTCTGCCCCCTTATCCCACACCCCACTCTGTCCCCTGATCCCACACCCCACTCTGCCCCCTGATCCCACACCCCACTCTGTCCCCTGATCCCACACCCCACTCTGTCCCCTGATCCCACACCCCACTCTGTCCCCTGATCCCACACCCCACTCTGCCCACAACCTGCATCCTATCCATTCACCCAAACAGGGCTCACCTCCTCAGCCCCCCAACGAGTCTTCTCCGGGGGACGTTCTTCTAACCGTTACTGGAATGTGCAGCTCGTTACGTTACTTCCTGGGCTACACGGATAAAACCTTTTGTCTGACTTGCGTGATATGAACAAATAAAACTGTTAGGGTCAAAAGAGATCTGGGTGACCGGATCTCCTCTGTTAGGCACCGCTCCGGTGTAAGGGTTAGGTAACACCAGCAGGGGTCAAGGAGGATGCGGACAGGGGTGCAGCCACACGAGCAGGGGTCAGGGCAGGCTGCGGACAGGGGTGCAGGTGCACCAGCAGAGGTCAGGGCAGGCTGCGGACAGGGGTGCAGGTGCACCAGCAGAGGTCAGGGCAGGCTGCGGACAGGAGTGCAGGTGCACCAGCAGAGGTCAGGGCAGGCTGCGGACAGGAGTGCAGCCACACCAGCAGAGGTCAGGGCAGGCTGCGGACAGGGGTGCAGGTGCACCATCAGAGGTCAGGGCAGGCTGCGGACAGAGACACACAGGCAGCGAGGCTGGAGCAGGACAGGTGAGCGAGATGATCTGGTAACAAGGGAGCAGAAAAAGCCGCTTTTAAAGAAAGCTCAGGGGTGTGTCCGAGAGTCTGACAGCGAACAGGTGCAGCAGCAGCAGACAGGTGAGTTAACCCTGTACAGCTCAGAGGTACAGAGAAGCAGGTACGCGGTTTAGCAAACAGCCAGCGGTGCTGTGTCTGAGTGCGGACGCTCACAGTTCACATCTCTCAGGTCCTGATTTACTGACCAGTCCTGATTTACTGACCAGTCCCGATTTCCTGGCATGCCTGATGTTCCTTTACATAGCCTGGATCCTGGCATTTATTCTTTCTGCCCTGACCCAGATTCCTGGAGTCCCTGTCTGTCGCCTGCTGCCGGGTCCCGGCTGGTATCATTGTCTGGATCATCGTGGTTCTTCCAGAAAGTTCCAGTATGTTCCTGTCCTTCAGATGTCTCTCTGTGTCCAGATTGGGCATGTTCCTGACCCATTCTTGACTGCAGCCTGCCCTGACCATTGAATGTTCTGACCCATTCCTGACTGCAGCCTGCCCTGACCATTGAATTTTCTGACCCATTCCTGACTGCAGCCTGCCCTGAGCACTGAATGTTCTGACTCATTCCTGCCTGCACCCTGCCCTGAATGTTCTGACCCATTCCTGCCTGCACCCTGCCCTGAATGTTCTGACCCATTCCCGACTGCAGCCTGCCCTGAGCACTGAATGTTCTGACCCATTCCTGCCTGCACCCTGCCCTGACCTCATTGTGTTTCTGACCCATTCCTGCCTCACCCTTCAGTACTTTGTTCTGCCTGTTTACCTGCCATTCCTCTATATCACCTTCCCTGACCCAGTCCTGTGTATCACAGACAGTCTCTCCTGCTACGTTTTAGGATCGGCCCAGACCTGTTGGCTCCTGCCATTGGAATCCTGATTTCCTGGATATGAAGACAATCTGTTCTGGTTCTGGTACCAACACACACCGGACCCTGCACCAGTAGGTGCCATACAAATGATGGATTCCGAAGGAGCCAGCAACACGATAGCAGATCTCACATGTGCTGTGCCACCCCTACACGTGCAAGTCTACATGTTTCAGAACTGATTTCATAGTTCGCAAGTTCTGGCCTGTTCCAGGCCCATCCAAACCAGGTGTGTCACTGAGTTAAATAGTTACATTGTATAGTTACATAGTAGATGAGGTTGAAAAAAGACGTACGTCCATCAAGTTCAACCTATGTTTCATTTAGGCAGCAGATACTTTATCCTATATCTATACTTACTTATTGATCCAGAGGAAGGCAAATAAAAAACCCCAGTGACATATCATCTAGTGATATCTCATAAGGGGAAAATAAATTCCTTCCTGACTCCAAGAATTGGCAATCGGATTAAACCCTGGATCAACATCCTTCCCATGTATACTTATTTGGTATATCCCTGTATACCTTTCCCATCTAAAAAGATGTCCAACCTTTTTCTGAACAAATCTATTGTATCTGCCATCACAGTCTCCATGGGTAATGAATCCCACACTGTAACTGCCCTTACGGTAAAGAACCCTTTCCTTTGTTGCTGGTGAAATCTCCTTTCCTCCAACCTTAAGGGATGCCCCCGAGTCCTTTGTACTACCCGTGCGATGAATAGTTCTTTTGAAAGCTCCTTGTACTGTCCCTGAATTTATATGTGAAGGAAGAGAAGAAGACGTCGGACAAGAAGACATTTCCCAAATATATTTAGTTTAATAGCACGGATACAATTAGGATAAATAGTGCAGTGTCACCTTCGTGCAGCACCTTGTGCTATACAAAGAATCTCTCCTAAAGCACCGACATATATACTTGTAAATAAACCTTATCTCTATGTCATTGTCACCTCATTCTGCGCATTCCTCCAGTTTCTCATATATTCTCTCTCTCCTGCGTTCCTGTGGGATAACGGGAATACGGGGATTCCTCTTCTTTCTAGCAGTTATATCATGTCTGAGAGTCTTCCTTCGCAGGGTCGGTGTGGTGGCGATGTAGGCGGGGCCACTGCACCGAGCCCCGCGGTTACAGACGCCCTGCGCTCTTCCCCACCACAATGAAAGTGATTGCCGGGGGAGAGCGCGGGGCCCGTAACTCTCTCACACAATCACTTTCTTATTTGGCCCGCTCCACGGACGGAGAAATGAAAGAAAAACAACAACAATAGTTATACCCATTCCCACAGCGAAATAAATACAACAATTCCCACAGCGAAATAAATACAACAATTCCCACAGCGAAATAAATACAACAATTCCCACAGCGAAATAAATACAACAATTCCCACAGCGAAATAAATACAACAATTCCCACAGCGAAATAAATACAACAATTCCCACAGCGAAATAAATACAACAATTCCCACAGCGAAATAAATACAACAACAGACAGAATTCCCCCCCGTGCTACAGCCAACGCGACCCCTTATATAGTTACACACGTATCTGTGTATCTTCTCATAAGCAACGGTCATTTAGGTCAATTCTTTGGCCAAAGTGCTTTAAGCTGACACTCACGTCTTGGTGTGGCCCATCGGTGGGTCCTACATTGCCCGGAAACATTATCTCTACCTCTCTGTTGGAGGAAGAAGTCTTAATAGATGGGTCATCACCCGTCCTACTATACATCGTGCTGCGTTGTGCTTGAGTAAATCGAAAAGTCCCGAATTAGTGCTGCTCAGCTGAAGCAGAATTGATGTAATAAAAATATCAATGTGCTGAATGATGGGGAGTGAGAGGGGATGTGGGACAGGCGCACAATGAGCACAAATCAGTGTTATTCTGGTGACCTAAAGTCCAATAAATGAATGAACTCAGACCAGTAATAAATCCGGGGGAGAATGGGGGTTATGTGATAAGCACGGTACTGGGGGTAGAGAGGGAGGGAGATGGGTCATAGGTCGGGACACAGTCCAGTATGAGTTCAGGACAGCCTGAAGCACTGCCCCCTCCGCAGTCACAATGGCTGATATCCGCTGCTAGACCAGACACATTGAGATAGAACAGTGTATGCTTGTATAGCACTGCCGCTGAGAACTCACTGCTCCGTGGGCGCGCAAAAACGCACCGCTCCAAGCGCGCAGAAACGCACCGCTCCAAGCGCGCAGAAACGCACCGCTCCAAGCGCGCAGAAACGCACCGCTCCAAGCGCGCAAAAACGCACCGCTCCAAGCGCGCAGAAACGCACCGCTCCAAGCGCGCAGAAACGCACCGCTCCAAGCGCGCAGAAACGCACCGCTCCAAGCGCGCAGAAACGCACCGCTCCAAGCGCGCAGAAACGCACCGCTCCAAGCGCGCAGAAACGCACCGCTCCAAGCGCGCAGAAACGCACCGCTCCAAGCGCGCAGAAACGCACCGCTCCAAGCGCGCAGAAACGCACCGCTCCAAGCGCGCAGAAACGCACCGCTCCAAGCGCGCAGAAACGCACCGCTCCAAGCGCGCAGAAACGCACCGCTCCAAGCGCGCAGAAACGCACCGCTCCAAGCGCGCAGAAACGCACCGCTCCAAGCGCGCAGAAACGCACCGCTCCAAGAGCAGAAACGCACCGCTCCAAGCGCGCAGAAACGCACCGCTCCAAGAGCAGAAACGCACCACTCCAAGCGCGCAGAAACGCACCGCTCCAAGCGCGCAGAAACGCACCGCTCCGGACGCGCAGAAACGCACCGCTCCAAGCGCGCAGAAACGCACCGCTCCAAGCGCGCAGAAACGCACCGCTCCAAGCGCGCAGAAACGCACCGCTCCAAGCGCGCAGAAACGCACCGCTCCAAGAGCAGAAACGCACCACTCCAAGCGCGCAGAAACGCACCGCTCCAAGCGCGCAGAAACGCACCGCTCCAAGCGCGCAGAAACGCACCGCTCCAAGCGCGCAGAAACGCACCGCTACAAGCGCGCAGAAACGCACCGCTCCAAGCGCGCAGAAACGCACCGCTCCAAGCGCGCAGAAACGCACCGCTCCAAGCGCGCAGAAACGCACCGCTCCAAGCGCGCAGAAACGCACCGCTCCAAGAGCAGAAACGCACCACTCCAAGCGCGCAGAAACGCACCGCTCCAAGCGCGCAGAAACGCACCGCTCCGGACGCGCAGAAACGCACCGCTCCAAGCGCGCAGAAACGCACCGCTCCAAGCGCGCAGAAACGCACCGCTCCAAGCGCGCAGAAACGCACCGCTCCAAGCGCGCAGAAACGCACCGCTCCAAGCGCGCAGAAACGCACCGCTCCAAGCGCGCAGAAACGCACCGCTCCAAGAGCAGAAACGCACCGCTCCAAGAGCAGAAACGCACCACTCCAAGCGCGCAGAAACGCACCGCTCCAAGCGCGCAGAAACGCACCGCTCCGGACGCGCAGAAACGCACCGCTCCAAGCGCGCAGAAACGCACCGCTCCAAGCGCGCAGAAACGCACCGCTCCAAGAGCAGAAACGCACCACTCCAAGCGCGCAGAAACGCACCGCTCCAAGCGCGCAGAAACGCACCGCTCCGGACGCGCAGAAACGCACCGCTCCAAGCGCGCAGAAACGCACCGCTCCGAGCGCGCAGAAACGCACCGCTCCGAGCGCGCAGAAACGCACCGCTCCGAGCGCGCAGAAACGCACCGCTCCGAGCGCGCAGAAACGCACCGCTCCGAGCGCGCAGAAACGCACCGCTCCGAGCGCGCAGAAACGCACCGCTCCAAGCGCACAGAAACGCACCGCTCCAAGCGCACAGAAACGCACCTCTCCGGGCGCGCAGAAACGCACCGCTCCAAGCACGCAGAAACGCACCGCTCCAAGCACGCTGAAACGCACCGCTCCAAGCGCGCTGAAACGCACCGCTCCAAGCGCGCTGAAACGCACCGCTCCAAGCGCGCTGAAACGCACCGCTCCAAGCGCCCAGAAACGCACCTCTCCGGGCGCGCAGAAACGCACCGCTCCAAGCGTGCAGAAACGCACCGCTCCAAGCGCGCAGAAACGCACCGCTCCAAGCGCGCAGAAACGCACCGCTCCAAGCGTGCAGAAACGCACCGCTCCAGGCGCGCAGAAACGCACCGCTCCGAGCGCGCAGAAACGCACCGCTCCGAGCGCGCAGAAACGCACCGCTCCGGGCGCGCAGAAACGCACCGCTCCGAGCGCGCAGAAACGCACCGCTCCGAGCGCGCAGAAACGCACCGCTCCAAGCGCGCAGAAACGCACCCCTCCAAGCGCGCAGAAACGCACCGTTCCAAGCACGCAGAAACGCACCGCTCCAAGCGCGCAGAAACGCACCGCTCCAAGCGCACAAAAATGGGGATCCAGACGGATGTGCTGATAAACAGGTGAGTTTATTCTCAGGACAAATACAACCACAAAAGGGTGATAGTCACCCCCGGGTGATAAAAGGGTGATAGTCACCCCAAAGTTCCCTGCTTGCTGCACCCAGTCAAACCTTGTGTAGTAACATATGAGTAGATAATCCAATAATTATATGTAATAGGAGGTGAATAGGTACAGATTACCTGTAGTAACCGCTCCCAACATGATGGGACAACAGGTACTAATAAAAGCCAGCAGATTGGCCAAAAATAATAACGCTTTATTTCAATAATGACAATGACGGAATAACAGTGAACTATATATACAGTGCGTAAAGGTAAAAAACCCCAGTGAAAAAGTGGTTGGGTGCTAAATGTAATAAGTATATCTATGATAGTAGTTGTATGATCAACAGTCACAATATCATGAATACTTCGCTAATCCGAGATCGACAAAATCTGTAATGAACTAGTATAGTCAGGTCACCAAACGGTATCAATGGTGGGAACCTGGATGCGTGACTCCTTCTCATGTACTCAGCGATTGGTGCAATTCATATATAATACAATATAGTTAGGCATATGAAATCTCACCCCATTGATCCGAACATAACGGAGATAGTGATACACTTAAATTCATTGGTATTGAGCATATACCATGGGGTCCGAAGAAAGATGATTGGGACAGGAGGTTACTCCAGAGGGCGTGTAACTGGAGTTACACACTGAAGACACTTAACCCCCTTGGTCTCAACGAAGGATTTACTTATTCTCCATTTCTGTAGGCTCTGTAGACATTGTCATTATTGAAATAAAGCGTTATTATTTTTGGCAAATCTGCTGGCTTTTATTAGTACCTGCTGTCCCATCATGTTGGGAGCGGTTACTACAGGTAATCTGTACCTATTCACCATCTATTATGTATAATTATTGGACTATCTAGTCATATGTTACTACACAAGGTTTGACTGGGTGCAGCAAACAGGGAACTTTGAGGTGACTATCACCCTTTTATCACCCTGGGGTGACTATCACCCTTTTATCACCCTGGGGTGACTATCACCCTTTTGTGGTTGTATTTATGCTGCATGCTTTCCCTGTATGCACCGGTCTTTATTATCTAATATACATTATATCTGACTAGGTGAGCGGTGAGGTCTAACTGCTGAGTTTATTCTCAGGAAGGAATCACTAGCAGCATCATAGTCTCACAAAGACGGTCCTCTTACGCGCTTCCCGCTGCAGGCGCTTTATCAAAGAGTTGTGCTTGATACTGTATCCGTGAAACCGGCGATACCTGTTTCTAAGAAATAAACACACAGATTTAAATAAAAATATAACAATGATGATCAAAACAATAAAAGGGAAGCATGACACGATTACATGATTCATTGTTGAGATATATCCCCAAATCGCCGCCCTCCAGGAGATCTGTGCATCCTCCCTCAATTTAATTATCACGTGGGTGATTTTCTGCGAATCTGCTTCTGCAAATCCTGTTTAACCACAATGGTCTGCTGACAGAACCCAGATTTCGGGCTGTCAGCCTCAAAGGAACCCCCCATTCTTTAAATATCCCCCTGTGAGAGAGAGAGATAACGATGCATTAAGAAGGCATATCACAGAGCACAATACACCGCCCGGTCTTCTCTCCTAAACAGAAAAAGACCTCCACAAACTGGTAAATTCATCAGACCAACAGGCACCTTTAATGACCAGTGGTGGCCTATCCATACTGGGCTCCGGAGACACTGGCATGTTCTTCTGGAAGATCATGACGTAAGCCAAGTCTTACACTCCAAACCATCAATAATCAGCCGAAGAGCTGCCAATCTAAAAGATCTCTTGGTGCGCAGTCATTCCGAACGTGATGAGAAACCTGCATGGTTGGAGAGAAGACAGAATGGGAACTTCCAATGCCAGGGATGTAGGGCCTGCCGGCACATGCAGGTAACAAACACATTTGGAAATTGGGATGACTCACGACTCACAGAAAGATGAAAAAATTTACCAGCTGTAGAAAAACAGGCGTGATTTACCAAATAGTTTGTGCCTGCAATAGAAAGTGTATATATATATAGGCAAAACGTCCCGTCAAATTAGGAGAAGAAGAAGTTCTAGAACACATCGGAGATATAAAAAATAACAGAGATACTCCACTGGCCAAACACGTTAACCTGCACCACAACGGTGATCTCTCGGGATTAAGATTCAAAGGAATAGATCATATTCCAGAGAGGATCAGGAACAATGACCTCCTTAGGAGCGAATCCATATGGATTTATACACTAGGAACCCTGTCCCACAAGGCATTAATGAGGGCTTTGTTTTCTCACCGTTTATCTAATCGAGAAAGGTGCCTACCCGGTATATTGCAGCACCATATATATCGCTTGTTCACCATGACCACTACCCACCTCTACCTTCCAGGCTCTAGTTACCATCCCCAGTCCGCCGTCTCTTCAGGCAGGTGGTTAATTTGAATAGGATACTACATGAGCTCTTAGTAGCTTTACAGTTATCATGACTTAGGTTATAAACTCCCAGGACGTTTTTGTTTCTTCTTCCATGAATTATTGGAGGTTCATTTTCTTACCTGCTGACTGCTCACTGTCCCTCTAGGTATCTCACCGTCTATACCAGCTGTATCCAGCTACATGCATAGCTTGGTTTTACTGTGTATATACCATATGCTGGTATAGAACCAAGGTGTACTATGATTATCATTTGGGTAACACCATACTATTGCTCTTGGTATTTGCACCTCTCTTGATGTGTTTTGAGAGTGAGGTTTACCCCGTACCCCACGGGGCTCACCTATCACTGTCGGGTTACCTGTGTATTTATTTATTCAGCCCTCATCCAAGCATTACAGGCATTATATAACATGTTTTGCCTATGTAGCCAGGTCTCCCCAGCCTGTCAGTGCCCCCCTCACCTCGCTGCCGATCGCGGGAGCCGCCGCGTCCAATGGCGGCTCCGTCCGGCGAGTGCAGGGGTGAGGGCGGTCAGGTCCCGGCTCGGGAGTTGCTGGGGACGCGTGCGGCTGGTTGCCAGGGCCGCACGCGCGTCACGGAGATCCCGGCGCTCTCGGAGCCGGGCGGAGAGGGCGCCACCATTACCCCCTCGCTCGCGCATGCGCAGTGGCTGCGCGAGTATAGGGATGGAGCAGGGAGCAGCGCGGCTTCTCCTGCCTGCGGCCGGTTGCCGGGGACGCGATCGGGCCGTTGCTAAGGCCGCGATCGCGTCTCTATGGTCCCGGCGGCCGCAGAGCAGGGCGCCGCCATTGAGGACCGTCTCGCGCATGCGCAGTTGTAGCGTTAGCGCGAAAGGCCCCCAGATAGCTCGCGCGAGAGCAGGGAGAGATCAGGACAGTGTAGGGAGAGCCCCAGAGCCCGGGAAAGCTTGCGCACGCGCAGGGCAGGAGAGAGAAAGCCCGCGAACCCCTAGCCTACCAGGGAAGGCTCTGAGCTGGGACTACATATCCCATGAGCCTCTGTATGCCCCTTGTGACACCAGGGAGCCAATAGGGCTTAGGGAGCTCCTGGGGAAATGGATACATTTGGCGGGCTGGAGGACACTAGTGAGTCAGAGACCGGAGCAGCCCAGGGAAGGAGGTAGGGTACAGGAGTCAGGGACTCCCTGTACTAGGCCAGCAGCCCCCAAGGCCCAAGATAGCCCTGAGTCCCCCAGTAGAGTGAGTGTTGCCAGGGACAGCCCTCAGGATAGGGACCCTGTCACTTACCTTAGTTGGAACTGGGGAACAGAAGGGAAGATAGGGACAAGTGGGCTGAGTGTTTATTCGCAGTGCGTTGCTGTAGGCGCTGATAGGTGTCAGTTGGAGCTAGGGAGTTGTGAGGGAAGGAAGGGTGCGGGGAGTGAGAGCAGCTCCTGCACTCCCATAGGTACCCACACCCCAGGTAGGCCCCAACCCCCCACTAGGTAGAGTGGGTAAGTGCTGAGGGAGGCCTAAGATAGGGACGCTGCCCTTAGTGCGTTAGTGTGCTGTCTTGTCAGGGTCACGGCTGTCAGTGCGTGAGGTCTGACAGGCAGACACAGTATTGTGCAGCACGTTGGCTGTACACACCCAGTAGGTTGCAGCGTGCTACTGCAAGTGCTGGGATGACTAGACGTAGTTAGTTAGGGCTGCGAAGGCTAGTTGCAGGGGTAGAGTAGGACCGGGGACAGTTAGGGGAGCGGAGCAGGCTATTAACCCCTTAGGTCCCAGATAGGTTCTCACCCCCAGTTGTGGTACTACAGGGACAGGCCCTAGGTTAGGGTTCCTGTCACGTTAGTGCCAAGTGTTAGTTAGGGACTCAGCGGATGCTGCGGTTCCTGTGAAGCGGTTCGGACCCACGTTGGGGTCCACAGAGACTATTCCAGAGTGAGACCGCTCTGGCGGTCTGCGTACAAAGGAGTCCGGTGTAGGATCAGACGGAACCTTCACACGACGGATCCTTTGTGAAGCCAGTTGGAGATCCGAGCACGGGAGTGCTCGGCAGGTACTATCTACTACACAAGTGCACCAACGGGCCCTTAGTTTAATAGTGACTGCGCAGTCACCCATTGACTCTGTCTGCAAGAGTGCGGGACATTGGGTGGGGTTTTTTGGACACTGGGTGGGATCACCTGGTGTTGGGGAAGCGTCCTGCTGGACGTCGCAGTTAGTGTCTCCTCGTGAGAGGGACACCGGTTATGTGATACCTGTCATGGCGTGTTATATTCTGTTCTAACCTAAGTAAATAGTATTAGTTATTATATATCTGTGTATGAGTATTGATTGTTGTGATTGTCCTGCGAGGAACCACTCCGCCTCTGGTGGGAGCCATCGCAGGTGGAGGCGCTGCACCGTTGTAAGTGAGTACCCTAGTATAATTGCCCCAGGTTCCCCGTGGCGGAAGCTCAGCCCTCCTGTGAGCCAACAGGTAACGCACCACACCTGAGTAACCTTGTATGTTCCTGCACCCACACAGGGTAATCTGCGATTGGGGGGGGGGAATACCCGTTACACCTATGACCATAGAGATGTTTGTACCTTTCAGATCCTCAGCACATACCAGCCATTACCAGGGGCTCTCTGACTTTATTTAAGTGACGGCTGCAAAGCTCTCGCCTAACCAGGAGACAGTCGGCTAGCGCAGCTGTCATATCGCTTGCGTCACCATGACAACGCCAGGGTATATATACTCCACTTTCCTTGAGGGGCGTTGCCACCTTGAGAAAGCGTCAGACGCGAAACGGCCGTCGGGCGCTACGCTGTTACGTTACGCCGTTACGTTCTAGTATACCATGTGACCCCGGAAGTAACTGAGTATCTAGCAAGTAGTATTATGCATGCTCCTCCTGAGCATTGCAAGGGAAGTTATATATGAGCTCTATAAGAGATATCCCTAACAGGGAGGTTAGTTGCTAGCTGTCAGCCCTGAGCGAGAAGCCTTGTGACCTTTATCAATTCTGTATTTGTCACAACATGGCTACCAGAGGGTGAATACTATCCTCACCCTCGGGCTCAGCTGGAACCAGCGATTACTGCCCATCAATATGCAGCAGGGCACATGCAGCACTATGGGGAGTGGCACTAAGTAGCAATATTAACAAATGTTGCTGCAAATACTTGTTTCCTCACTATGATGCACAACATGCATGAGCTGCACTGTGAAGCAACACGTTACAATGCTAACAAATATTGCTACTTATGCTTATTACATGTACAGTATGCACAGTGCATGAGACATACACAATTGTACTCTGTATAAACTCACTGTCAATTTGGCACAAACTCTGCCTAATTAGGGGTTCACACATGGTAGGTTTCGGTATTGTATTTATCAATATCACTCCTGCTACACAAGGAGTTTATATATATATATACCATGTATATATACATATATACATGCACATACCTTACCTAATAGACACTCCACCATCAGTTTATCAGCGCTATTCGCTAGCTGATAAACAGCTACAGACGTTGCTACGGTATTTAGTCTACTCATTGTATTTGGACTTTAGGGGAGATCATACATTGTTTCACCTACCAATACCTCACGGCCATACAAAAGAGATTATAGATGGCACACCACTGTTTAGGGAAAAAAATCTCAAGGTGTTTGCTTTTGGTGCTCACCTTCCATTGATCCTGGCATCCCAAAGCTGGATCCAAAATACTGGCAAGGTAGGAGAAAAGAAGCACGCAAAATATGGTGGAATCCAAAGATTACCAAATGTATTGATGCATCAGAGCTAAAAGTGGTAATGTTTCAGGACACAAAGTCCCTTCCTCAGATGGTCTGAGGAAGGGACTTTGTGTCCTGAAACGTTACCACTTTTAGCTCTGATGCATCAATACACTTGGTAATCTTTGGATTCCACCATATTTTGTGTGCTTCTTCTTTTCTCCTAACTTGCCAATACCTCACAGCCGCCCTTTACACCGGCATCTCGGTAGGAGTGTCTACTGTATAACATCCGGTGTGGTTATTTGTTTAATTTGTCCAACATTATTTTATGGTTATTGCCACTATTAAAGTTTGATTGTAATTATCACATCGTTAGCATTAGGAGTGGTACACTAGGGGCTTTCTTTCCTACCCTTATTTGCTGAGAAGGTTTTGTTGATATACGTAATTAGCCCCACACCCAATTCCTCATTGACAGTTGCTAGAGTGTATTTTCCCTCTCCCTTATTATACGCGTCCTATTACACCTATATATCCCACCTATATCAGAGTGGGGTATTCCCCTTTATCCTACGCCTGCTTCATGTGCTGCCCTGGTTCATAGCGGATAGACCCTTCTATAGACTGGCTATACTGTGATCTAGTTATGTGATTTGATGTGCTCATTTTCTATGTGGTATTACTCCTGTGATTATACCTTACACATCACATGAACACAATCAGTGGTGTCTTGTTACAATCATACATCCTATCTGTATCAGAGCAGAGTTATCCCACCCCACACCTTTTCCATGTGACTACATGTCCAAAACATTATTCTGATAATCTGATTTAACAGGATTATCCTAGATACTGTTACAGGCACACCTGATCCAATACTCAGCTCTGGGGTGCCACCCCATGGAGGATTTTAATATCACATCACTGTATATAGTTCACCATTATTGTTATAACTCTTGATGCGATTAAAATGTTATTGTTTTCATTTTATGGTCCATTGTGACTCTCCTTTGGAGGTTGTTTTGAGTCAGTAGTTTACCCAGACTGTATCCACTAATAGTGGAAGAAACACTGACATCTCACGCATTCATATGGTCCCTTTCCACATCTCCTCACCGAGTGCAATTAGTAGGACCTTTTTTTTGACCCTTCTGGGGTCATATTTGTACATACAAAACATTTCATTCACAGGTTCTCGCAGCCTTGCCGCACCCGGCACAGGAAGCTTGCCATGATCTGCAACCCGGTGGTTGGGTCCATGTGTAGGTCCACAAAAGAAAGGACACATTGATATCACGCTGGAGAGGTCCATATCAAGTCCTACTCATGACCAGCACCGCAGTTAAATGTTGGGGCTGAGACACCTGGATACACGCTTCCCACTGTAAGAGATCTTCACCCGACAATGCAGAGTACTAGTGTTGTACCGGGTCCTATTTTTAAAAAAAAATGGGTAACGGGTAGCCGGTTACACGGACGGCACTTACCTGCAGGGTGAGGAAGACCGCGGCGACATCTGGGAACAGCAGCAGAGGTTCTGGTGGCGGTGACAGCAGCAGAAGTCCATGTTCAGCCGGCGGGAGCAGCAGGAATACAGCGCACAGCTGATACCAGTGGGAGCCGGGGAACCATGTGAGCGGAGCGGGAGCATTTCTATTGGACAGCCGGCTCCTTCCCGGTTCCACTTCTCTGTTGTTGGTTACGGGTAATGTCCGAGTAGCTAGAAAAGCGCCGGGTAAGCAGGGTACTGGGTAATTTCCGGGTACTCGGTACATCACTGCAGAGTACTTCTACACCAGCTGCAACACCTGAGAGGGCGTCGCCTCCTGGAGTCACGGATAAAGACACCCAGAACCTCCCCGAAGGAAGAGTTGAGGAACCTCAGGTGCAACCGCGATACAATCTTCGATCAAGGAAAGACAAGTAAAAGACTGAAACCCATCATGGACCACCCACCCCGACCAAGACAACGCCCCTGAGACTTGGAACGATGGATGCTCGTATTTGCCACCTTTACAGCCGACACTCGGATGGGCATAGCTATCACATATACTGTCTCCAGAGATGACCCGTGTATGGGAAATGTGGCTAAAGGCCCCACCAATCCTCTTAACAGGTCAAGAAGAGGCAAAACATCCATGGAAGCAGTATAAGAGCAGTTATCTCCAGGCAACACATCCATGGAAGCAGTATAAGAGCAGTTATCAACAGGCAACACACATATGCTGATGTGCTAAATGTCTCCAACTGCTGGTTCTGTGCCCACCTTCCCTTGGGCAGTCACGGGGGTATACCAATGCTTCTGATCCCATGGACACCAAGAGAACTCTGTGGGATGATCAAAACGGTCAACCAAACTGGTTGCAATGCCAACGACTACTGCAGGGGGTAGTAAGAAAACAAACTTCCCTAACATACCCCCAATTATAACATTATTAAGAACAATTAGATTTTCATGTTACAATTAGCTATCAAAATTTGTGGATATTTTGTGCAATGTTCACAAAGGAATGACTTGTAATAGTAATACACTCCATAATGTGTACCCGACATCAAGACAGCAATAATGTCACCGCTGGAACGGACTAATGGCTCTCAAGGAATAATATGGGAAACTGCCAGAATTGATTCCCTATCTACTTCAGAGACACTATAGTCCCGGTCTAACGTTCTAAGGGACTTTTTGTATTTGTGGGGATCATGCGTACCCCTGGTTCGCATTCAACTGGTCCGGATCATGGCATGTGGGATACACCACTCCAGCCGTGAGACATCTTATCCATTTAAATGAAACACGACTGTAACAGGGGATTTATCCCTGTTCACAAATGTGCCTCTAATCCAGCAGTGTGGTGGTTAACTGCTGGTAGGCAATTAACTAACACCACCTGCCTGATTTAGATGGCTTAGAAAAGCCTGTCTTGTGGGACAGGAAGTGAGACTCCTTTGCTCACACCTGAGCTGAACTTTGGAGACAGAGCAGAGGTTCTTGAGTCTCCCAGGAGAGACTGACCAAGAGAACACAGATCTCTGGAGCTGACAAATAAGACTTCTAAACCTGGATGCTGATAATCCGGAGAAAAGGCAGCAACCCTGGAAACAGAGAAGACTTTATTTTCCATTGACTGTTGTCTATATATATATATATCTATATGACTTGGGCTGATGAATAGCCTGGGTGGCCACCCAGTTAAAAGGGGCTGAAATAGAAGGATACATATATGCCAAAGTGGAGCAGGTTTTGTTTGGCTCACTATTTCTCTGATGTGGATTGATTTGCTGTGTTTTAAGCGACAGGCACAATAAAGCCTTGTTATGATTTCACCTTACAACAGTGTCCATTGTGTACCTCTGCACATGTCCTCCTACATATGGTGTCAGAAATTTGGGATGAGAGGAAGACATCTCTTACGGGGAACCCGAACCGAGTCACACCCACAAAACACCCCAAGAATGGTGGGGGTGCCTGAACTCGGCACGAACCGAAAAGACCGCTCTCTATGATGACGAATATGGTCGACAAGAGAAAGAGCGGGAGCAGCAGATCACCCAATATTTCTGTCAGCTAAAGCAACTGCAAGAAAAGCCTGGCGTATATAATGAAGCTGCTAAAGCATCAAATAAAGAAGGAGACCCCAGTATTACGGATGGGACGGAGTCATCCAAAACAAAAAAGCGGAAAAAGAAAAGCGGTTCTTCACTTACCGTGGAAGGAACAGACACGTCCGCAGAAAAAAGGGCGACCGAATTGCCCTGCAGCCTAGAGAAATGGAGAATTCGTCCCGCGGTTAACCGAATATCCAGGGGCCCAAGGCAGAAGTCGTGTACCCCAAAGAAGTGTCTGTCCGGTGCCAACAGTGAGGAACCCTCAACCAACCATCCCAGGGAAGTGGAGCCGGAACCAGTGAGTGACGATCCCTTGACCAGCCCTGAAGATGCCCTGAAAAATGCCAGGCATGACTGTGATATGCTCCGTGAACAATTGAAACAAAAGGAAGATGGTTACACAGAGCTACAGAAAAATAAACTGAGGCTACAAAAAGATGTGCTCACAATTTACTCTTTAGCCAGGACAGAATTGGACGATCTCAAGACTGAGCTAGATACTGCAAATGCTACTATTTCCGCCATGGATGAAAAGCAGAGCCAATCTGATAAAATGGTGGCTACGCTAAAGCGGAAGTATGAGGAGGCACTGAAGCAGATGACAGTCTTCCAGCAAGCGGTTCACACCCTTCGCATAGAACTGAATGCCTCACAACAGGAGGTCAACAATGTCCGGATAGAGATGGACGTATCTCAGAAAGAGGTTCAGACACTCCGCAGAGAACTGGATGCCTCACATCATGAGACCAACAGCTGCCGCACAGACCTGGAAGTTTCCAGAAAGGAACTACACAGTCTCACTGAGGAGCTGGACATATCTAAAGAAATTATTGTCAATCTTGATACAGATCTCAAAGTCTCTCAGAAGGAGCTTCAGACCCTCAACCTAGAGAAGGAAGTCTCACGCCAGGAGATTGTCATTCCTAAAGCAGATATGCGTAAATGGAAGGAGGACTGCAAAGAAGCCCTGAAGAATACAGAGACTGAAAAAGGAGAAAATTCAAGATTAAAAAGAGAAAACTTAAAACTGAAAGAAGAAAATTTTCAGTTGACAGACGAAGTCAAGGAAAAGTTTGTCGCAGAGCACCGACTGCAGAACCAACTGCAAGGTCTGCGTACACACCTCCAGTATGCTGAGGAGAAACAGCAAACGCTGCAGGAAGAAAATCTGCAGGCTGCTAAAGAGGTACAAGCACTGCAGGAACGTCTGAATACCCAGTACGTCCCCACAGAGCAGTATGAGGAGCTAAAGGCCATGCTGCATGACACCAGAGCATCATTGGAGGCGGAGCTTCGATACCAGGTGACTCTGTATGAGAGGCAGCGTGAGAAGGCTCAGAAACTGGAGCAAGAGCTGTAGAGACAGAGAGACTGTTCCATTCCCTTGAGTCAGTACAGCAAGGAGAAAACAGACGCAGCGGCAACCTTAGCAACAAAAATTACAGAGCTCCAGAATATGAAGGAGACTCTGATACAGACTCAGAGAAAGCAAAGTGCGCAGATAAATTCCCTGAGAAGAGACTTGCAAGACGCATTCAAACAGGTTGAGACTCTGCAGACCAGTAACTTACAGATTCCTCCAATACGGAAAAAGGTATTGGCTCTGCCCAAGCACCAGTATGCCACAGTAACTAATGCCCGTGAGGACAAGGGTACAGTGAGAGTTGGGGACTCCACGCAACTTCAAAACAAGATTACGAAGTTTGAGCCACCTAAGAAAGCACTAGCCAAACCTACAGCTGCCCAACAGGCAACAAACAGAGGTAGGAGTGCAGAATAAAAGCCAGAAGAATCCTTAGCTGAGGAAGCTGAAAAGATAGGACGTTCTCTGGAAAGGGAGGTGGAGGTGCAACTCAGTCCCAAAGAATCTGAACTGGCGACTCCGTTGTGTGGAGGAGGTGCAGAAAGACCGCTTCAAAAGCGGAAAACTCAAAGGGCTAGTCCTAACTGCTCTACAACTGTTGCCATACAGTTTGTCTGCAAAAAGAGGAGTGCCCGACGCAACAGAAATCTCATGACCGCGCACTCTGTAAAAAGACTGTACTTGGAAAAAGTCCTCCTCGAGCGACTGCTGATCCCAAGCACCTTCGGGAGGAGACAAAAATAAACTGGAGAAAGGGCTCCAATCCCAGCGGGACAGAGGGTTCTCTTCCTCCATCCACTCTCATTCAAGTCACAGAAAGATCTCGAATGAGAGTGGAAGGATGGGCTTTGGCCGTGGTAAGCCCGAGCTTCCCACAAACAGGGGAGGTATGTAACAGGGGACTTATCCCTGTTAACAAATGTGCCTCTAATCCAGCAGTGTGGTGGTTAACTGCTGGTAGGCAATTAACTAACACCACCTGCCTGATTTAGATGGCTTAGAAAAGCCTGTCTTGTGGGACAGGAAGTGAGACTCCTTTGCTCACACCTGAGCTGAACTTTGGAGACAGAGCAGAGGTTCTTGAGTCTCCCAGGAGAGACTGACCAAGAGAACACAGATCTCTGGAGCTGACAAATAAGACTTCTAAACCTGGATGCTGATAATCCGGAGAAAAGGCAGCAACCCTGCAAACAGATAAGACTTTATTTTCCATTGACTGTTGTCGATATATATATATATATCTATATGACTTGGGCTGATGAATAGCCTGGGTAGCCACCCAGTTAAAAGGGGCTGGAATAGAAGGATACATATATGTCAAAGTGGAGCAGGTTTTATTGGGCTCACTATTTCTCTGATGTGGATTGATTTGCTGTGTTTTAAGCGACAGGCACAATAAAGCCTTGTTAGGATTTCACCTTACAACAGTGTCCATTGTGTACCTCTGCACATGTCCTCCTACAACAACGTATTTTGGATTCATGGAGACAAAGAAGGTGGACATCATACCAACCTATATCTATTAATGAAAGGACGGACCTCCTTTTATTTCTCACTCACAGAACACTTGGCCGCCCGGGCGAGCTGAGGAACCAGAGATTTCAAGCAGTTGAGCAAAACCGAAAGGTTTTTTCCTGCCTTGTTTCCCCCCCGTATCGTATCATGCGCGCTGTTGAATATGGAAGTATAATATCGTCTCATTATTTTCTATACTGTATGTAACGATAACCAGACTTTTGTTTTTCCTTAACTAGAAAGAAATGTCATGCTTTGTGTTACAGTGCATTATGGGTAGCAGTGAAACGGTGTGTACTGTACACGAAGGAAGTATTTTTCTTCTTTGAACTTTCCTTCACCTTATTCATTTTGCTGAATCGGTTATTTCTTGGTTAGGTAGAACTCTCGCTCTCTTGCCTGTTAACCCCATTTGAGGCGTCAAGCGCGCGAGGGTTGCAGCGGTGGGATTTTTTGGGGAGGATGGGTGGGAGATGAGTGCGCTATGCACCATATCTTCGCTTTTCCTGCTTAGCTTGCTAAAATATATAGCAAAATGTATAACCGTAACCACGTGGGAACTAGATAAAGAAGCAGAATGCCCAATGAAGTCACAAGGACTGATATTGTGAAATATGCATGCCGCCCCTTTTTCGGGTATAAAATAGATTGTTTAGAGCTTATACTTCAGCGCCTTTCTGTTCAATCAGGCAGCAATGTTTTGATTTGTATGTAAATGCTCCCTGCCACAGCTCTTGCAATAAGTCTCTAGACTAATTGCTTTACTTAAAGAGAATAAGGCTGCGCTTATAGTAATGGCGTCGCATCAAAACAAATGCATTGCTCCCGTCGCATGTGCTTATAGTAAGCGGGATGCGATGCCTTGGTCGCGACCGCTGGAAGTCATCTCAATTTGATATTTCCAGCAGCTGTAGCCTGACGTCGCCGGCACTATAAGCGTAGCCTAAGTGTGGAACTCTGTTTTTCCACAACATCAGCAATGACACGGCAAACACTCTGGGACAATTAACTATGGAAATTACTGCTCCTTACTTACTCTTGCTCCAGCTGGATTAATAAAAAGTCTCAGACAGAGTGATTCTCCTACACTGAGGGTGGACGTCGTTTCTTCCACAGTAGAGAGTAATTTACATTTTCAGACACATTTTGCTACAACAGATTTGTGTGTTAAGTGCATAATTTTTTATTAAACAGGGACCAAAGACTCTGCAAATTATATTTTTGATAACTCTTTGGTGGTGACAGCGAAGATAAAGATATATTGTAACGGATTTAGGGGAGATATTCATTTGAGGGACCTTACGCTAATAAAGATTGGATCAGCTGAAAATGTGGGGAAATTCATAAAAATATTAATCTACACAGAAAATCAGTGAGATGCTGGAACTTGGGCTGGTGTCCAGAGGGTTGAGTTACAGTACTCAGTATCAGGAAGCCGCAGGCGCAGTAAGGTAAGGAGACGCGGTGTCAGTGAGATGCTGGAACTTGGGCTGGTGTCCGGGGGGTTGAGTTACAGTACTCAGTATCAGGAAGCCGCAGGCGCAGTAAGGTAAGGAGACGCGGTGTCAGTGAGATGCTGGAACTTGGGCTGGTGTCCGGAGGGTTGAGTTACAGTACTCAGTATCAGGAAGCAGCAGGCGCAGTAAGGTAAGGAGACGCGGTGTCAGTGAGATGCTGGAACTTGGGCTGGTGTCCGGAGGGTTGAGTTACAGTACTCAGTATCAGGAAGCAGCAGGCGCAGTAAGGTAAGGAGACGCGGTGTCAGTGAGATGCTGGAACTTGGGCTGGTGTCCGGAGGGTTGAGTTACAGTACTCAGTATCAGGAAGCAGCAGGCGCAGTAAGGTAAGGAGACGCGGTGTCAGTGAGATGCTGGAACTTGGGCTGGTGTCCGGAGGGTTGAGTTACAGTACTCAGTATCAGGAAGCAGCAGGCGCAGTAAGGTAAGGAGACGCGGTGTCAGTGAGATGCTGGAACTTGGGCTGGTGTCCGGAGGGTTGAGTTACAGTACTCAGTATCAGGAAGCAGCAGGCGCAGTAAGGTAAGGAGTCGCGGTGTCAGTGAGATGCTGGAACTTGGGCTGGTGTCCGGAGGGTTGAGTTACAGTACTCAGTATCAGGAAGCAGCAGGCGCAGTAAGGTAAGGAGACGCGGTGTCAGTGAGATGCTGGAACTTGGGCTGGTGTCCGGAGGGTTGAGTTACAGTACTCAGTATCAGGAAGCAGCAGCGCAGTAAGGTAAGGAGACGCGGTGTCAGTGAGATGCTGGAACTTGGGCTGGTGTCCGGAGGGTTGAGTTACAGTACTCAGTATCAGGAAGCAGCAGGCGCAGTAAGGTAAGGAGACGCGGTGTCAGTGAGATGCTGGAACTTGGGCTGGTGTCCGGAGGGTTGAGTTACAGTACTCAGTATCAGGAAGCAGCAGGCGCAGTAAGGTAAGGAGACGCGGTGTCAGTGACATGCTGGAACTTGGGCTGGTGTCCGGAGGGTTGAGTTACAGTACTCAGTATCAGGAAGCCGCAGGCGCAGTAAGGTAAGGAGACGCGGTGTCAGTGTGATGCTGGAACTTGGGCTGGTGTCCGGAGGGTTGAGTTACAGTACTCAGTATCAGGAAGCAGCAGGCGCAGTAAGGTAAGGAGACGCGGTGTCAGTGAGATGCTGGAACTTGGGCTGGTGTCCGGAGGGTTGAGTTACAGTACTCAGTATCAGGAAGCCGCAGGCGCAGTAAGGTAAGGAGACGCGGTGTCAGTGAGATGCTGGAACTTGGGCTGGTGTCCGGAGGGTTGAGTTACAGTACTCAGTATCAGGAAGCAGCAGGCGCAGTAAGGTAAGGAGACGCGGTGTCAGTGAGATGCTGGAACTTGGGCTGGTGTCCGGAGGGTTGAGTTACAGTACTCAGTATCAGGAAGCAGCAGGCGCAGTAAGGTAAGGAGACGCGGTGTCAGTGAGATGCTGGAACTTGGGCTGGTGTCCGGAGGGTTGAGTTACAGTACTCAGTATCAGGAAGCAGCAGGCGCAGTAAGGTAAGGAGACGCGGTGTCAGTGAGATGCTGGAACTTGGGCTGGTGTCCGGAGGGTTGAGTTACAGTACTCAGTATCAGGAAGCAGCAGGCGCAGTAAGGTAAGGAGACGCGGTGTCAGTGAGATGCTGGAACTTGGGCTGGTGTCCGGAGGGTTGAGTTACAGTACTCAGTATCAGGAAGCAGCAGGCGCAGTAAGGTAAGGAGACGCGGTGTCAGTGAGATGCTGGAACTTGGGCTGGTGTCCGGGGGTTGAGTTACAGTACTCAGTATCAGGAAGCCGCAGGCGCAGTAAGGTAAGGAGACGCGGTGTCAGTGAGATGCTGGAACTTGGGCTGGTGTCCGGAGGGTTGAGTTACAGTACTCAGTATCAGGAAGCCGCAGGCGCAGTAAGGTAAGGAGACGCGGTGTCAGTGAGATGCTGGAACTTGGGCTGGTGTCCGGAGGGTTGAGTTACAGTACTCAGTATCAGGAAGCCGCAGGCGCAGTAAGGTAAGGAGACGCGGTGTCAGTGAGATGCTGGAACTTGGGCTGGTGTCCGGAGGGTTGAGTTACAGTACTCAGTATCAGGAAGCCGCAGGCGCAGTAAGGTAAGGAGACGCGGTGTCAGTGTGAGCTGAGGGAGGAGCAGATCTGGGCTATGCAGGTGTTAGCTTTGGGGTCACATAGACAGCGTTAGGGTCTTCATAAAGTGGCGGGGGATCAGATTGGACAGGTGGGGTCCAGTGATCGTTCTGCATCACAAACACCTGCAGGGGAGATAATGACACAACGTGACACAATGCAACATCATGGAGCTCAGTGTGACACAATGTAACACTATGTGACACCGTGTAACACAATGCAACACCATGGAGCTCTGTATGACACAATGTAACACTATGTGACACCATGTAACAGTGTAACACAATGTAACCCCATGGAGCGCTGTATGACACAATGTAACACAATATAACAGTGTAACAGCAGGTGGGTGTGTATTTTGGGTAGTACCTTCTGGATAAAATGAATACCATAAACCGCCCATGTTCCTACACACCCGGGCGCCTCCTTATACCGAAATATACGGACATTATTAGTGGTTTATTTTTCTGTTTGCTAATTAGTATGTGTTGTATTATTACGTGAATTAGACATGTCCCTGCACTCCCAGGTAATGGGGTCATTTTAGGGCGATATTGTGACAAATGTTCCAGCCCGAAAGAGCTGCACCCAGCGAGCGGACCCGTAACCCTTTCTGATTACTTATATCATGCTGCAAAAAAATACTATATTTAATCTAATTTGGGGATTTTGTTCCATATTTTGGCCACAGGATGATAAGCTGCCCAGTGGCCACCAAGCCACGGTAACCCCAGCCCAGGAAAGTCCTAACTTCTAATGTAATGTTACTGAGATTCTCCTGCTTCTCTCTGTCATGTTCATGCAGGAGAAGCTGGGACTTGTGAATGCCCTTTATATCTGACCCTTCGCTGACCTGCCTGACCCGGGGTCACCTTGGCATGGTGGGCACTTATCATACTTTGGCCAAAATATATAAAAGATACCACAAGAGCGAGGGAGAAGATCCCTACTGATGCTCACACCTCCACAAATACTCCCAATAATTACATTTTATTGATATATACTGAAAACATAAACTACTTAAAACCTCTAAATGTAGCGCTTAGATGTTTAAAACGTAATGCGTGTCAGATGGTATATAAAGTATACATGTCCTCTTCCATTATATCATTCTTATAATATTATCTATAATGGGTGTTGTACATGGGGACACGTAGACGATAGTAAGGGTGTACTAACCCCAAACGAAAAAACCCTAAAATATTTAAGGGCTCCATCTGATCTCAGAGTGTTGCAGCAATGTATACTCCTAGAGATATTTATACTCTTAGGGTATCTTGTTGGAGTGGTGGCACATACGTGTGTGTCTCCAATTTTCTGAGATAAATGCACATTCGGAAATTCAAGCAGATTAAGTTATTTCTCTGGCTTGGGACCATGCAAAGGCTTTTAGATGACCGGATGGATTTAGAGTTTTCTTATGGTAACTCCTAAGTACCGGCCGAGGCACTCTGCCCTCCCTATGGTTTGCTTTGCTAGTGACGACAGCAATTGTAGCCTCTTTTGACTGCTTGTGGTAATATTAAATGCACTTTACACACAAATGGCTCACGGTGGTAAGCTGTAATAACCTATATTTTCTCGAGACTCTTGTGACATGCTTTGATGCACCCGATAGTATCAATTAGCTGAATATATCTCGATGAAAAGGCTTACTTGTATCTCACGTTAGTGGGAAGCACACGTCATTAGTGCACATGAATATTACCACAAGCAGTCAAAAGAGGCTACAATTGCGGACACTACAAAACAATGATAGTGTCCTACCTAGCAAAGCAAACCATAGGGAGGGCAGAGTGCCTCGGCCAGTACTTAGGAGTTACCATAAGAAAACTCTAAACCCATCCGGTCATCTAAAAGGCTTTGCATGGTCCCAAGCCAGAGAAATAACTGCATCTGCTTGAATTTCCGAATGTGCATTTATCTCAGAAAATTGGAGACACACACGTATGTGCCACCACTCCAACAAGATACCCTAAGAGTATAAATATCTCTAGGAGTATACATTACTGCAACACTCTGAGATCAGATGGAGCCCTTCAATATTTTAGGTTTTTTTTAGTTTGGGGTTACTACACCCTTACTATCTTCTACGTGTCCCCATGTACAACACCCATTATAGATAATATTATAAGAATGATATAATGGAAGAGGACATGTATACTTTATATACCATCTGACACGCATTACGTTTTAAACATCTAAGCGCTACATTTAGAGGTTTTAACTAGTTTATGTTTTCAGTATATATCAATAAAATGTCATTATTGGGAGTATTTGTGGAGGTGTGAGCATCAGTAGGGATCTTCTCCCCCGCTCTTGTGGTATCTGATACAATTATCCTAGATAGCACCACTCCAGTAAGTTAGAAGCTGAGCCAGGCATCCTCCCTCCCCCTTCCCTTTATATATCAGCAAATTATGTAAAACCACAACTTAAATAAAATATTTTTTACAAAGTGGCGCCGGCGTTCATGCAGCATGATGTCATAAGAAAGGGTTAATAATGATGAACCGTGGTTTTAGTCATTGTGAGGTAACCTTCCTCCTGCAGTGCCCACCCACCTCTTACCTGGGGAAGGGTGACAGATTTGTGACTCAGAGAGCGGCGTCCGAAGGTACAGAGAGAAACGGACACGCAGAACTGCAGGACGGAGGCAATTATCAGGAAGATGATCGCGGTCACATGGACACTCTGGGAACATAACACAACCACAACGTCACAACTACAGCACAACACAGTATCCATCTATCTGTAACGAAGTGTATTGTGTGTATTCACTTGTAGGGGTTTATACAAATTTATCTGTGTGTAAGCGGATACTGCGTGCGTTAGTGTGTGCGAATATGCGGACACTGTGCGTTAGTGTGTGTGTATGCGGACATTGTGTGCGTTAGTGTGTGTATCGCTAAGTCCTGTGGTGTAATCAGCGGCCAACATTGAATCCATGGAGTCTCTAACTAAGGACGTTCCCATCCGGTGACTCTAACGGGCTTATTCAATGAGTGTCGTGGGACGTGTCGCCAGAAGGTAGGGGGGAGTATCGCCAATCGGTAGGGGGGACGTGTCACGATTAGATAGGGGTGAGTGTCGCCTATAGGTAGGGGGGACGTGTCGCGCATTAGGTGGGGGGGACGTGTCACGATTAGATAGGGGTGAGTGTCGCCTATAGGTAGGGGGGACGTGTCGCGCATTAGGTGGGGGGGAGGTGTCGCCAGTAGGGGGGAGTGTCGCGCATTAGGTAGGGGGGACGTGTCGCCAGTAGGGGGGAGTGTCGCGCATTAGGTAGGGGGGACGTGTCGCGCATTAGGTGGGGGGACGTGTCACCAGTAGGTAGGGGGGTGTGACGCGCATTAGGTAGGGGGGACGTGTCGCGCATTAGGTAGGAGGGACGTGTCAGCAGTAGGTAGGGGGGTGTGACGCGCATTAGGTTGGGGGGACGTGTCGCGCATTAGGTAGGGGGGACGTGTCACACATTAGGTAGGGGGGACATGTCGCGCATTAGGTAAGGGGGACGTGTCGCGCATTAGGTAGGGGGGAGTGTCGCGCATTAGGTAGGGGGGACGTGTCGCGCATTAGGTAGGGGGGAGTGTCGCCCATTTGGTAGGGGGGAGTGTCGCGCATTAGGTAGGGGGGAGTGTCGCGCATTAGGTAGGGGGGAGTGTCGCGCATTAGGTAGGGGGGACGTGTCACGAATTATGTGGGGGGGGACATGTCGCGCATTAGGTAAGGGGGACGTATCGCTAGTACAGTAGATAGGGGGGACATGTCGCACATTAGGTAGGGGGGACGTGTCGCGCATTAGGTAGGAGGGGACGTGTCACACATTAGGTAGGGGGGACGTGTCACACATTAGGTAGGGGGGGACGTGTCACACATTAGGTAGGGGGGACGTGTCACACATTAGGTAGGGGGGGACGTGTCGCGAATTAGATAGGGGGGACGTGTCACACATTAGGTAGGAGGGGACGTGTCACACATTAGGTAGGGGGGGACGTGTCGCGAATTAGATAGGGGGGACGTGTCACACATTAGGTAGGGGGGACGTGTCACACATTAGGTAAGGAGGGACGTGTCACACATTAGGTAGGGGGGACGTGTCACACATTAGGTAGGGGGGGACGTGTCACACATTAGGTAGGGGGGACGTGTCACACATTAGGTAGGGGGGACATGTCGCACATTAGGTAGGGAGGACGTGTCACACATTAGGTAGGAGGGACATGTCACACATTAGGTGGGGGGACGTGCCACACATTAGGTAGGGGGGGACATGTCACACTTTAGGTAGGGGGGATGTGTCACACATTAGGTAGGGGGGACATGTCACACATTAGGTAGGGGGGACGTGTCACACATTAGGTAGGGGGGACATGTCGCACATTAGGTAGGGGGGACGTGTCACACATTAGGTAGGGGGGGACATGTCACACATTAGGTAGGGGGGACGTGTCACACATTAGGTAGGGGGGACGTGTCACACATTAGGTAGGGGGGACGTGTCACACATTAGGTAGGGGGGACGTGTCACACATTAGGTAGGGGGGGGACGTGTCACACATTAGGTAGGGGGGACGTGTCACACATTAGGTAGGGGGGACGTGTCACACATTAGGTAGGGGGGACGTGTCACACATTAGGTAGGAGGGACGTGTCACACATTAGGTAGGAGGGACGTGTCACACATTAGGTAGGGGGGACGTGTCACACATTAGGTAGGAGGGACGTGTCACACATTAGGTAGGGGGGGACGTGTCACACATTAGGTAGGGGGGGACGTGTCACACATTAGGTAGGAGGGACGTGTCACACATTAGGTGGGGGGACGTGTCACACATTAGGTGGGGGGACGTGTCACACATTAGGTAGGGGGGACGTGTCACACATTAGGTAGGGGGGGACGTGTCACACATTAGGTGGGGGGATGTGTCACACATTAAGTAGGGGGGGACATGTCACACATTAGGTAGGGGGGACGTGTCACACATTAGGTAGGGGGGACGTGTCACACATTAGGTAGGGGGGGACGTGTCACACATTAGGTAGGGGGGGACGTGTCACACATTAGGTAGGAGGGACGTGTCACACATTAGGTAGGGGGGGACGTGTCACACATTAGGTGGGGGGATGTGTCACACATTAAGTAGGGGGGGACATGTCACACATTAGGTAGGGGGGACGTGTCACACATTAGGTAGGGGGGACGTGTCACACATTAGGTAGGGGGGGACGTGTCACACATTAGGTAGGAGGGACGTGTCACACATTAGGTAGGAGGGACGTGTCACACATTAGGTAGGGGGGACGTGTCACACATTAGGTAGGGGGGACGTGTCACACATTAGGTAGGGGGGGACATGTCACACATTAGGTAGGAGGGACGTGTCACACATTAGGTAGGAGGGACGTGTCACACATTAGGTTGGAGGGACGTGTCACACATTAGGTAGGAGGGACGTGTCACACATTAGGTAGGGGGGGACATGTCACGCATTAGGTAGGAGGGACGTGTCACACATTAGGTAGGGGGGGACGTGTCACACATTAGGTAGGAGGGACGTGTCACACATTAGGTAGGGGGGGACGTGTCACACATTAGGTAGGAGGGACGTGTCACACATTAGGTAGGGGGGACGTGTCACACATTAGGTAGGGGGGACGTGTCACACATTAGGTAGGAGGGACGTGTCACACATTAGGTAGGGGGGGACGTGTCACACATTAGGTAGGGGGGGACGTGTCACACATTAGGTAGGGGGGATGTGTCACACATTAGGTTGGGGGGACGTGTCACACATTAGGTAGGGGGGGGACGTGTCACACATTACGTAGGAGGGACGTGTCACACATTAGGTAGGGGGGACGTGTCGCACATTAGGTAGGGGTGGGACGTGTCACACATTAGGTGGGGGGACGTGTCACACATTAGGTAGGAGGGACGTGTCACACATTAGGTAGGGGGGGGACGTGTCACACATTAGGTAGGAGGGACGTGTCACACATTAGGTAGGGGGGGGACGTGTCACACATTAGGTAGGGGGGGACGTGTCACACATTAGGTAGGAGGGACGTGTCACACATTAGGTAGGAGGGACGTGTCACACATTAGGTAGGGGGGGGACGTGTCACACATTAGGTAGGGGGGGACGTGTCACACATTAGGTAGGGGGGACGTGTCACACATTAGGTAGGGGGGGGACGTGTCACACATTACGTAGGAGGGACGTGTCACACATTAGGTAGGGGGGACGTGTCACACATTAGGTAGGGGGGGACGTGTCACACATTAGGTAGGGGGGGACGTGTCACACATTAGGTAGGGGGAGACGTGTCACACATTAGGTAGGGGGGGACGTGTCACACATTAGGTAAGGGGGACAGTCTCTAGAAGTGATACTTACCTGTAACATGTAGCACGAATATGAGCTGTTATAGTAATAGTTATAGTTATAGTTAGAGTTAGAGTTGTAGTTAGAGTTAGAGTTAGGGTTATAGTTAGAGTTATAGTTAGAGTTAGAGTTAGGGTTATAGTTAGAGTTAGAGGGATTGGAATTGGAGTAGTAAGGGGAATAGCAGGAAGAATTATACGAAGCTGGAATATCGATGCAGAAGAGAATAATCGCAACTGCAGATACGATGGAGCTGATAATATTCATGGCCAGGCTGCCTCCAACCTGCACAGAGAGGACAGAAGCGGGGAAAGATCAGCGGAGAAACGCTCTGCAGGACGTCTATAAGGAAGGGGTTAATAGAGCAATGCTTTGTAGGACTTCTATAAAGTAAGATTTAGCAGAGCGATGCTCTGCATCACTATATAGTAGAGGTTAGAGCGATGCTCTGCAGTAAGGATAAATAGAGTTTTTCTCTCCAGAACTATATAGTACAAGGTAATAGAGCGATGCTCTGCGGGATTATAGAGAAGGGTTTAATAGTGATGCTCTGCAGAACAATATAGTAGGTTAGTAGAGCGATGCTCTGTAGGACTATATAGTACGGGGTTAATAGAGTGATGATCTGCAGAACTATATGATAGGGGTTAATAGAGTGATGCTCTGCAGAACTGTATACCAGGGGTTAATAGAGCGATGCTCTGCGGGTCCCTATGACACACAGAGCCCTGCAGGTTGAAGATTGTAACACAGAACTTTCAGGATCAGAGCTTTGCCAGAGAACTCACCAGGCAGCGGGACTGCTTATTCTCAGCAGCGACCGACAGCGATCCTGAGATAATGTACTGCAGGGAGCAGAACACACGCATTACATACGTGTTACTCACACACTACACACGTGACATACACACATGCATATTACAAACGCTATACACACTTTGTGTACACACACACACACATTGTGTACACACACACAGGTATTATAAAAAATAACACATTCATTACACACAGAATACACGTTATCTTAAAAATACCTTAGAGACGGAGCATCCAGGAAAACATCTTGTTTTCCAACTTACAGCATGCGGGTGGGAGGACAAACTTCCCACGCTGTATATTCCCGACGCGTTTCGCAATGTCGCTTTATCAGAGTAGATGCGACTAACACTGCCCCTTACTGGGCTGAATATACAAAGCGTGCAACCAAAATACCCCAAATTACTGATTATATATATATATATATAAGACACACAAAAGATGCCGCAGTCAAATCACCCCTATATGACTAAGTACTCAGTTAACCAAAGGTCAGGGTAAAAAATGACCCTCTGGTGGTGCTACCGACTGAAAGGAAATATATAACATAAAAAAGAAAAAAGTAGGGTCAAAAAGGTGCACTCAAACACTGTATAATGAAAAATAGAAAAAAATGGACTTTATTAGCAAAAAGTATTCTTTTTGCTAATAAAGTTAATTTTTTTCTATTTTTCATTATACAGTGTTTGAGTGCACCTTTTTGACCCTACTTTTTTCTTTTTTATGTTATATATATATATATATATATATATATATATATATATATATATATATATATATATATATACATATATATATATATATACATATATCATATGTTACAAGCGAAGGCAAGAGCACTCAGCAGGTATCAGAAGATGATTTTTAGTATAAAAGATACTTTGTCGCGGTTTGTCGACTTTCATCTACAGCCTATTGTGCTGGGGATGTCTTCCTACATTGGAGACACTACGGATTTTATCAACAGGTTGTCAGAACTTACCATTGATGTAACGGATACTCTCCTGGTAACGCTAGATGTGTCTAGTCTATATACAAGTATTCCCCATCTAGAAGGTATGGAGGCCATCAGGAGTCATCTCAGCTGCCGAGGTCAGCACGTGGGCCCTCCATCAGAATTCATCATGACCCTTGTTGATTTAATACTACATAAGAATTACTTCAAGTTTGAAAGATCTTACTATCTACACTTGATGGGAACGGCCATGGGGTCTAACAAACCCCCTGGCGCAGCTCGATCGAGGGTACTGAAAAACCCGACGGCTGCTTCCAAGGGTGGGGGCTGGAGCAGGGAGCAGCGCGGCTTCTCCTGCCTGCGGCCGGTTGCCGGGGACGCGATCGGGCCGTTGCTAAGGCCGCGATCGCATCTCTAAGGTCCCGGCGGCCGCAGAGCAGGGCGCCGCCATTGCGGAGAGACTCGCGCATGCGCAGTGATCGCGCGAGGGCAGGAAGAGCCCCAGAGACAGGGCAGAGTCGCGCGAGAGTAGAGAAGGAGCAGGAAACAGTGAGGCGGCCATTAGTAGTTTGCGCAGGCGCAGGGAAGGCGCGCACGCGGCCCCAATGTATTTGCAGCCTCCACGGGACTACAACTCCCATGAGGCTTAGGGGCAAGCACATCAGGTGCCTCCGTGTGGCCAATAAGGGCCAAGGATCTCCAGAGGGAGCAATAAGATACATTTCGCGCGCTGAGAACGGCAGTTGGAGCTGGGGAGCTGTGAGGGAAGGAAGGGTGCAGAGAGCATGTGCAGCTCCTGCATCGAGTAAGGTCCCCACATCCCAAGTAAGGCCCCAACTCCCCACCAGGTTAGTGGGTAAGTGTTGAGGGACGGCCCAGACAGGGACGCTGCCCTTAGTGCGTGTGTGAGTGCTGTCTTGTCAGGATCACGGCTGGCAGGGCTGTGAGGCCTGACAAGAAGGCATAGTGCTAGTGTGCAGCAAGTTGCTGTACGCGCGCTGAAGTTTGCAGTGCGTAGCTGCTAGTGTTAGTGTTAGTGTTAGGGTTCAGTGAGTGTCAGGACTGGGATGAGTTAGGGGAGTGGGGCAGGTTATTACCCCGCAGGCCCTAGGAGTTTTCCCCAAGCCACCCCAGGTTGCGGTTCATCAGGGACAGGCCCTAGGCTAGGGTTCCTGTCGCTTTAGGGTTAGTTAGGGATAGACAGGGATAGCGGCGGTTGCTGTTCCCGTGATGCGGTTGGTGTTGCCGTGATTCGGTTGTGTTCCCGTGAAGCGGTGGGACCCTCGTTGGGGTTCCTGGAGAAGTACCTGGATAGGATCAGACGGATGCATCGCACGTCTGACCCTTTTAGAAGAGTGTTGCAGGCCCGAGCATCGGAGTGCTCGGAAGGTATTCAATATATATGTGCACCAACAGGCCTAACACATTACTTAGTGACTGCGCAGTCACCCACGTTCTCTATTAGAGTGCAGGACATTGGGTGGGGAACTTGGGACACTGGGTGGGATCACCTAGTGTTGGGAAGCGTCCTGCGCGACGCAGTAAGTGTCTCCTCTAGAGAGGGACACAGGTTATGATGTTGATATTGCTGTGATCTGTTTCTTGCATGTTGAGTAAAGTCCCTAGTTAATATATATATCTGTGTGAGTATCGATTATTGTGATTGTCCTGCGAGGAACCACTCCCCCTATGGTGGGAGCCATCGCAGGTGGAGGCGCTGCATCGTTGGAAGTAAGTACCCCTAGTATAAATGCCCCAGGTTCCCGTGGCGGAAGCTCAGCCCTCCTGTGAGCCAACAGGTATAGCACCACACTGATAAGTAGTCAGATACACCTACCCACCTCAATCTCACTTAGGGGGGGGGAAAGAGGGCTACATAAACATAATAATACACTGTGCACCAGGATACATACCAAGGGAACGGACAAGAATACGCTCCTTGATGTCAATAGTCATCCTAATCCCCCCCCCCCCCATTAAAGAGGGGGCTCCCCTTTTCCCAGACGCTGCGAGTGAGGCGTATCACTAGTGATCCGGCGGCTGTTGGCGTTGCGCTTCCAGGAAAGGGGCTACAATCGGGCAGAGATGGAAGAGGCGCTGGTGAAAGCACGGTTGCCAGAACGGGAGGGTTTACTAAAACCAACTATGAAGGCCACGGACACTAATCGCTTCAGCGTTACGTCCACGTATAGTTCTGCCTCTGGTCATATCCAGCGTAGTGTCAGGAGAAACTGGCACATTCTGGCCAACGATAAGCGCATTGGGAGCACTTTGCACCCCCACCCCTTTTTGTTACAGGAGGGGTCGAGGCATAGGTGATTCTCTTAACAAATCCGATCCAGTAGAGAAATATGCCACGGCCCCCCCGTGGCTCACTAAAGCTCCTGGGGTTCACACATGTAAACGCTGTGGCAATTGCCAGTAGCTCATGCCGGGTAATTCCTGCAGCCCCCCCCCCCCCCGCCCCCCACCCCCCACAGCGGTAAACCGATCAAGATAGTGGATCTTCTCAGTTGTGAATCCAAATTTGTCGTATACATCATGACATGCCCATGCGGACTACTGTATGCTGGGAAAACATCTAGGATGCTGAAGGAGAGGATAGCGATGCACCCATCTGCCACCCGGAAGGCCCTCTCTTTTATGCCTTTAAGAATAAACCTGCTAACAGGTCTGTAACAGAGGAGTTATCCCTGTTCAGGTAATGTGCCTCTAATCCAGCAGTGTGGTGGTTAACTGCTGGTAGTCAATTAACAAACACCACCTGCCTGATTAGATTGCTTAGAAAAGCCTGTCTTTTGAGACAGGAAGAGAGACTCCTTAGCTCACACCTGAGCTGAACTTGGAGACAGAGCAGAGATTCCTTAGTCCACAACTGGGCTGAACCAAGGAAGGACAGATGTCTTGAGCGACAAGCTGACCACAAGACAAAGGGGACAAGATTCTAACCTGGAGCCTGACATTTTCTGTGCACACAAGGGTGCGGTTCCAAGAGAGCAGAGAAGCTTCCCCTACAGCAGCCCAGCTAACAGATAAGACTTTCATTTATAAGACTTTTTATATCTGTTCATTACATAATATATGTTTGGGGCTGGGAGACATGCTTATCTAAAGGGAGTGTGGACTGCATAGTATTTCCCTAGAAATACTCCCAAGTGAATAGAAGATTTGTTTGAAGCTCCTTGTTTGGATGGTTTCCTGATGTTAAGGAAACAGGCGCAATAAAAGCCGTATTTAATTTCACCATAACCAGTCTCCCTTGCATACCTCTGTGAGCGTCCGCCTACAAGGTCCTTATACTTCCTGCCTTTAATGTGAGAGCAAAGATCCTGCAAAAGATTTCCTGCGGTTACCTGGTGATGGTGCTACCTGTATGGACTTTATGGCATATTAAACCTCCTTTTGAGTAAGACCGTGTGCCTGCTTCTTCTTCTTTGCTACCTGTATGGCTCACAGGAGGTTCTGAGCATCCGCCAATGTTGTTTGGGGATAATCAGGACAGGTGTTTTAGGCATCTTGTCGGCTTCTTGCTCGGTGTTGCAGCTCCTCCATTCCCACAGGGCCTATAGGGATAGGTGCAGTCCTCCGTGGAAAACACTCACTCCGTCCCTGAAGAAACTGCAGCCTCAGGCAGGAGTAAAAAAACAGGACTGGTTCTTTATTGCAGCAAGTACAGCAGTACACAGCATACATATCAGCATACTCTTTCCTTTGGTCCTTGGACTCAACCCGCCAGGGCTTGAGGCCCCAAAGGCCTGTCCTACACTCCCATACTCCCTGGTGGAATATGGGGTACTCACCACAAACAGGACGGGACCGCGAGACTGAGGTGGGGATGTTAGAATACACCGACATACAACCGCGTAACCGCGACCGGAGTGCAGAGTGGTAGTCGTGTAGCCGGGTCAGGGTAGGAGAGGGTAGAATGGTCGTGATGCTCGCCGTGGTCTGGGGTTGGAGAAGTCGGATGTTCGTTGTGCGTAGCTGGGGTCCAGGAGTACAGAAGGGGGGAGTCCAAATACAAGCCGAGGTCAAGGGTCAGATAAGGCAGAGGTCCAGGTACAAGCAAAGGTCAGCAACAACGATAAGGCAGCAGGCAGGAATCACAAGACAAGGTAACGCAGGATGCGTGAGGCAAGCAGAGGTCACACAAACACAGGTTATGCTCAGCCAGCTTGGAACAGGAACGGCTGAGCATATAAAGGAGCAGCAGCCAATGGCAGGGCTGCCCCAGGCTGTGAGCACTGAGTGATTACACCCACTCAGTGTATTGAAAGGCAGGGGCGGAGTGTGCCGCAGGTGTGGGGTAATAGGATAGTGATAACCCCGTGTGTGCCCCATGTCACGCGACGCCAGAGCGTAGGTGCGCGGAGGAGCTTCTCCATGGAATCACGGAGCGTGTCGTGGGGCGGGGCCTAAGCCCGATCCTGGTAGGGGTAGCGCGGCGCTTGCGTGTTGCTTGCAAGTGGGGTATGTCAGCCGCGGTGTCACGGGACGTGCCACGAGGATGGAGCCTAAGCCCGATCCGTGTGGTGTCTTCACGCCTGGCCGCACAGTGCCTGTGCGCAACCTCGGTGTGAGGCACGTCACCCGTCTCGTCATGGGACGCATCACGGGGCGGGACCGAAGGCCAGTCCTTACAGTAGCTAATCCCACCCCCCTGAGGGAGGGGAAGGAAGGTGAACCAGAGCCCCGGCTCCACACTTCCAACATAAACTAAACTTAGGCTCTGCAACTCTTTTGTACCCAGGGGAGGGTCCTAGGTCTGAGCCCCTGATAGGGCAGTACCCAGGCCTTAGTCCCACCCCCTGTCACTCAAGGGAGTTGTTTACTGCAGGAGCGAGGGCATATTTAACCCTAACACTGCCTGCACTGGTACCAGGACTGGTTAGGCAGAGGATTAGAAGCCCAGGGGATACCTGGCTACATAAGCAACAACCGTAATGCCTCCTCAAGGAGAGGAAAGAGGAGGGGAGGAGACATAGAGAGACAGCAAGGAGAAGAGTACACAGATGGGTGACGAGGAGGGAATAGAAAGCAGTGTGCACATGGGAGGGCAAAGAGAGGAGAGGAGAGACTGCAAGGTGAGCAGGGGGGAGGAAAGAGACACAGCAAGGAGAGGACGAGACATATGCATTGACTAGAAGAGGAGGGAGTGTAGTGGGCATAGAGAGGAGCAGACATAGTAAGGCAGGGAGTGCAAAGAGAGGGGAGGAGAGAGTACAAAGAGGAGCAGGGCATGATGGTGGAGAGAGTAAGGTGTGGAAGAAGGGACAAGAGACAGCACGGTATATGGGGAGAGTGAAAACAGAGAGTAATGATTCATTAATAACCTTAAAGATCTGCTAACGTTACACTGGATACAGCGAGTATGTATGTCATTACTTCCAATCATACACAAACTATAAAAGTGCAAAATACAAATGATATATTGTGATACCATCACTATCTCTAGGTGCTGGAATAGTGCAGCTACAGTAGTATAGATTTCCAGCATACAAGCAGTTAATCTCCCCTGGAGAAGCTAGCCACAGGTGCTGCTAATCAGCCTGGTCTCCTCAGTGAGCAGGAGTGTAAAAGTCAGGAAGTGGCCTGCACACAGAGAGAGATTGCTTTCCCCAGAGAGGGAGAGAGAGACTTCTCCCCAGCAAGGTGAAGCTGGAAAGCCCAGTCCCCTAGGCTCGCTGGACGGTGGTCGCGGAGCCTATTGGGACTGCCTGGGTTGTAAATCCCAGAAAGAAGGTACAGTAGGACAGGAGACTGTGCTGAAGCAGGTTTGTCCTGTCCAGGTTTATATATAAGGTGTTTCAAGGTTATGCGTACATCAAGGTAGATTAATCAAGCATAGAGCCACAGAGTGGCAGTTACCAGCGTCTGCAACAAGGAACCACCAGAGCTTCACTCTCCTTTCCACCTACAGGTAGGTGAAATGCCAGATAATTGATGACTCTGCCACAGTCTCAATGTCCTGTAAATAGCGTCAATACGCTTAGTGGATCCTGGGGAGTGGTTGTCCTTTGCTCGCAAGTAGTACACAGGTTCCTCTGCAGACCTCACTGTGTTTCCCGATCAGTCAGGCAGCGTGACGGCGTGGTCCCGCGGGCCCTTCTGTTACGTCAGAGCGCCCGCTCTGCTTTGAGTAACAGCGTCTGCCAGTAATGATTCAGACCTCACTTGGCAACCACAGAGGCAGGCAACAGCGCGGCACATGCGCAGAAGAGGAAATCAACTCGGTGTTCAGCAAACCATTTGACAACAATAAAATACACCTTGGAACATGAATAATAAAAATATATAGGTTGAATGGTATCTCTCCTACGCGGCGTTTCGTAGCTCAACAGGCCACTTCTTCAGGGAATAAAACACATGATATCTGTATCAGAGTTTATACCATTCAAAACCATATGTCCAATGCTTATATATTCTCTTGAAATAGGGTCATTTACTTATATAAGTTTTTTACTGTGTATTTCTGTCATGTTGGATGTAGCATTGAGCTTCTCTGTCGTTTGGTGTATACATATGCCACGCTCAATAGCACTCCATTTTGACACATATACATATATATATTTTGTGGGGGCTCAGGGGTTCCCAAAAAGAGCTTGCTGGGGTTTTGTGTTCTGTTAACCTATTCTCAGCTGTTCCAGCTGGTGGAGGTTAGTGGCTCCTCCTTCCCAGGTTTTAAGCCCCTCCCCATTTCCTTAGTTTGCAAGTGCCTCATTCTGCTGGATATAGACCCACTGTGGTCTTTCTCCCTCCTAATAGAGGTAAATGAGAATTTTAATCCTAATAGAGGTATATTAGTGTAGCCCCATGTAAACAGCACAGGCTATACCTATCTTCCTTCTGCTGTGGTAAGTCCTGTTAAGATCAGGCACCAGTAATAATCATGGGTTTTCCCCCTTCATAGCCCTGCCCAGAGTGGTAGATGCAGGCCTGGACTCTGCTGCAGGCGTGAGCAAGAGGGGAGGTTCCGCTGACACCAGGAGGGGAGGGGCTAGCTCTATATCTAGCAGCCAACTCCGGTGAGTAGAGTTAGAGTTAATAGTGATTTCGAGAGTCTGGAGTTGCCAGTTAGTTATGCCGGGAGTATGCAGTTCAGTTAATATGCCGTGAGTCAAAGAATCCTGCGGATCGGTCCGAGGATTTGGAGGAGACCGCGGTCTCCCCTGCGCAGAGTGCAGAAGAGAGAAAAGTGGAAAGATTCAGCTTCCTATAGTAGAGCTGATAGAAATATAGACTTGGTGGACCAATGCCCTCACCCCACTGCCAGGGGTGATGGGGAGAATCCAAGACCCACCGCGAGGCTAACCTCGGGGGTGGGCCACGGGGTATTGAAGCCCTAGCCCAGACCATCCTGCCAGAGGAGCGACTTGGAGGGAAGGAGAGGAGGAATTATCTGGGTGGAAGGCGAGTGGTGTAATAACCCGTCCTGGCTATTGTTGTTGCGGCTGCTGGAAGCCCCTATCGTTGGGAGATTGCTGCTCTGTCAATAAAAGAGACTATTCGTTATTATCAAAGACTGTGTGTGACTTGGAAAGTACTACCCTGGGACCCAAGGGGTTCTTCTATACCGGTCCTGTCCCATATTCCAGGGAGTATAGAAGATGGAGGCGCTGCACCACTAAGAGATCATGGAGGCTACCACCCCAGAAGCCCGGTCCTGGCTCCCCCACAACATCGCGGAAGCTCAGGCCCTCCTGTTTCTCACAGGTACGCACCACACCGCATGTAATCTGCCCTCATGCACCCTAGACACCACCGTAGAGTCTGGGGGAAGGGGGGAAGCAGGGTTACATTAGTATTTTACCTGGTAGTGTTAGGACTTGCGAACGGGTGTCTGCCTTGTCGTGGCTCGCAAGCTTACAACGCTTTGGCCAAAGGGTTAAACTAAATGACCCTATTTCAAGAGAATATATAAGTATTTTACTGTGTGTTTCTGTCATGTTGGATGTAGCATCGGGCTTCTCTGTCGTCTGTTGTATACATTGTAGCAATGCCTGGATACGGTACACGTTTTGGAGGACGATTTCCTGGAGACCTCGTATCTTTACGTTCACTTACTACGGAACGGGAAGACGTTAGGGGCAAGATCTTCTGTCTGAGGTAATAATATATTTCTACCTAACTATGCACGTGTACCACGGCACGTGGCCCAACGCACAAATACGCGCATTATCTCTCTTTAACATCGGCAAATATGCATTTATATAAATACACAGAGCAGTGACTGGGGATCCGCGCGAGGTCACACACAGAGTCAGCAGCAGAGCAGTGACAGGGGCTCCGCGTGAGGTCACACACAGAGACAGCAGCAGAGCAGTGACGGGCTGTGCGCGAGGTCACACACAGAGTCAGCAGCAGAGCAGTGACAGGGGCTCCGCGTGAGGTCACACACAGAGACAGCAGCAGAGCAGTGACAGGGGCTCCGCGCGAGGTCACACACAGAGTCAGCAGCAGAGCAGTGACAGGGGCTCCGCGCGAGGTCACACACAGAGTCAGCAGCAGAGCAGTGACAGGGGCTGTGCGCGAGGTCACACACAGAGTCAGCAGCAGAGCAGTGACAGGGGCTCCGCGTGAGGTCACACACAGAGACAGCAGCAGAGCAGTGACAGGGGCTCCGCACGAGGTCACACACAGAGTCAGCATCAGAGCAGTGACAGGGACTGTGCGCGAGGTCACACACAGTCAGCAGCAGAGCAGTGACAGGGGCTCCGTACGAGGTCACACAGAGTCAGCAGCAGAGCAGTGACACGGGCTGTGCGCGAGGTCACACACAGAGTCAGCAGCAGAGCAGTGACAGGGGCTCCGCGTGAGGTCACACACAGAGACAGCAGCAGAGCAGTGACAGGGGCTCCGCACGAGGTCACACACAGAGTCAGCAGCAGAGCAGTGACAGGGGCTCCGCGTGAGGTCACACACAGAGACAGCAGCAGAGCAGTGACAGGGGCTCCGCGCGAGGTCACACACAGAGTCAGCAGCAGAGCAGTGACAGGGGCTCAGTGCGAGGTCACACACAGAGACAGCAGCAGAGCAGTGACAGGGGCACCGTGTGAGGTCACACACAGTCAGCAGCAGAGCAGTGACAGGGGCTCAGTGCGAGGTCACACACAGAGACAGCAGCAGAGCAGTGACAGGGGCTCTGCACGAGGTCACACACAGAGTCAGCAGCAAAGCAGTGACAGAGGCTGTGCGCGAGGTCACACACAAAGTCAGCAGCAGAGCAGTGACAGGGGCTCCGCGCGAGGTCACACAGAGTCAGCAGCAGAGCAGTGACAGGGGCTCCGCGCGAGGTCACACACAGAGTCAGCAGCAGAGCAGTGACAGGGGCTCCGCGTGAGGTCACACACAGAGACAGCAGCAGAGCAGTGACAGGGGCTCCGCACGAGGTCACACACAGAGTCAGCAGCAGAGCAGTGACAGGGGCTCCGCGTGAGGTCACACACAGAGACAGCAGCAGAGCAGTGACAGGGGCTCCGCGCGAGGTCACACACAGAGTCAGCAGCAGAGCAGTGACAGGGGCTCAGTGCGAGGTCACACACAGAGACAGCAGCAGAGCAGTGACAGGGGCACCGTGTGAGGTCACACACAGTCAGCAGCAGAGCAGTGACAGGGGCTCAGTGCGAGGTCACACACAGAGACAGCAGCAGAGCAGTGACAGGGGCTCTGCACGAGGTCACACACAGAGTCAGCAGCAAAGCAGTGACAGAGGCTGTGCGCGAGGTCACACACAAAGTCAGCAGCAGAGCAGTGACAGGGGCTCCGCGCGAGGTCACACAGAGTCAGCAGCAGAGCAGTGACAGGGGCTCCGCGCGAGGTCACACAGAGAGACAGCAGCAGAGCAGTGACAGGGGCTCCGCACAAGGTCACACACAGAGTCAGCAGCAGAGCAGTGACAGGGGCTCCGCGCGAGGTCACACACAGAGAGTCAGCAGCAGAGCAGTGACAGGGGCTCTGCACAAGGTCACACACAGAGACAGCAGCAGAGCAGTGACAGGGGCTCCACGCGAGGTCACACACAGAGAGTCAGCAGCAGAGCAGTGACAGGGGCTCAGTGCGAGGTCCACACAGAGAGCCAGCAGCAGAGCAGTGACAGGGGCTCCGCACAAGGTCACACACAGAGACAGCAGCAGAGCAGTGACAGGGGCTCCGCGCGAGGTCACACACAGAGAGTCAGCAGCAGAGAAGTGACAGTGGCTCTGCGCGAGGTCACACACAGAGTCAGCAGCAGAGCAGTGACGGGCTCTGCGCGAGGTCACACACAGAGTCAGCAGCAGAGCAGTGACAGGGGCTCCGCACAAGGTCACACACAGAGTCAGCAGCAGAGCAGTGACAGGGGCTCCGCACAAGGTCACACACAGAGTCAGCAGCAGAGCAGTGACAGGGGCTCCGTACGAGGTCACACACAGAGAGTCAGCAGCAGAGCAGTGACATGGGCTCAGCGCGAGGTCACACACAGAGTCAGCAGCAGAGCAGTGACAGGGGCTCTGCGCGAGGTCACACACAGAGTCAGCAGCAGAGCAGTGACAGGGGCTGTGCGTGAGGTCACACAGAGTCAGCAGCAGAGCAGTGACAGGGGCTCCGCGTGAGGTCACACACAGAGTCAGCAGCAGAGCAGTGACAGGGGCTCTGCATGAGGTCACACAGAGAGTCAGCAGCAGAGCAGTGACGGGCTGTGCGCGAGGTCACACACACAGACAGCAGCAGAGCAGTGACAGGGGCTCCAAGCGGGGTCACACAGACTCAGCAGCAGAGCAGTGACAGGGGCTCAGTGCGAGGTCACACACAGAGTCAGCAGCAGAGCAGTGACAGGGGTTCCAAGCGCGGTCACACAGAGTCAGCAGCAGAGCAGTGACAGGGGCTCCGCACGAGGTCACACACAGAGTCAGCAGCAGAGCAGTGACAGGGGCTGTGCGTGAGGTCACACAGAGTCAGCAGCAGAGCAGTGACAGGGGCTCCGCGTGAGGTCACACACAGAGTCAGCAGCAGAGCAGTGACAGGGGCTCTGCATGAGGTCACACAGAGAGTCAGCAGCAGAGCAGTGACGGGCTGTGCGCGAGGTCACACACACAGACAGCATCAGAGCAGTGACAGGGGCTCCAAGCGGGGTCACACAGACTCAGCAGCAGAGCAGTGACAGGGGCTCAGTGCGAGGTCACACACAGAGTCAGCAGCAGAGCAGTGACAGGGGTTCCAAGCGCGGTCACACAGAGTCAGCAGCAGAGCAGTGACAGGGGTTCCGCGTGAGGTCACACACAGAGACAGCAGCAGAGCAGTGACAGGAGCTCTGCGCGAGGTCACACACAGAGACAGCAGCAGAGCAGTGACAGGAGCTCTGCGCGAGGTCACACACAGGGTCAGCAGCAGAGCAGTGACGGGCTCAGCGCGAGGTCACACACAGGGTCAGCAGCAGAGCAGTGACAGGGGCTCCGCGCGAGGTCACACAGAGTCAGTAGCAGAGCAGTGACAGGGGCTCCGCGCAAGGTCACACAGAGTCAGCAGCAGAGCAGTGACAGGGGCTCGCGCGCGAGGTCACACACAGTCAGCAGCAGAGCAGTGACAGGGGCTCCGCGCGAGGTCACACAGAGACAGCAGCAGAGCTGTGACAGGGGCTCCGCACGAGGTCACATGTCATGTGAGGGGTAGCGCCAGGCTCTGTACTCACAAACACAGCCCCCCAGAAGGGGATCCCGCTGAACCCTCCGATTAATCCATTGGAGAAGATTAAAATAACTCCCAGGCCAATTTGTAAGAGCGCCAGAGAAATCTGAACAGTCTGGGAATAAAACAGAGAGGGATTAATGTCAGTCCCCAGCTTTATTCAATGGATCCTGCTCCCTGTCACACCTCCCCACTCTTCTGTCCCTCCCCTGCCCCTTTCCCCCCATTATACTCAATGCCCCAAATATCTCCAGTTCCCAGGCTTCTCACATGAAGAACTCACCCCTAGAGCTTTCGGTTGCCCCTTCAGTAACGCCTGGTAAAAGGCCGGTGGTTGCCCAGTCTGGGGGGCAGCGGGGGCAGCGGGGGCAGCGGGGGCAGCGGGGAGCACGTTACACTGAGAAACCAAAAAGAAGGGTCCGCTGACTGCATTCACTGGTAAGGCCATTCTGGTAACTTACTGGGAGACACAGAGAGAGAGAGAGAGAGAGAGAGAGAGAGAGAGAGAGAGAGAGAGAGAGAGAATTAGTTACTGAAGGAAAAACCGTTTCCTTGCCTAGGCTTCAGAACTGAGAGGAACCTTTCCTCTGCCAAGAAAGCTGAAGGCCTTGTGACTGAATACACACATCTGCACCGTATTGCAGCAGACTCCCCCGGGAAGCTTTCACGCACTGCCACTTGTTATCTCCGATTTTTGTTGAACTTACAGGCCCGGTAAACGAAAGAAATGAAACGTAACGCAAGCCAGGTTTCAAATCCGTTGTCTCAATTTATTACTCATAGGGTAATGACTTGTATACCAGAAAAAGAAGATATTGATTAGAGGCGTAACGTAGGCGTAACCTAGGTGTGTCTTGGGCGTAACTTTGATTAGAGGCGTGATTTAGGGGCAGGACATATTAGTGGCATGATTTTGGGACGTGTTTCTCCCAATACAGGCAATGTCACAATTCATAGCTTATTCATTGTCTGTTATCAAAAGAGACCTTGAATCTCTAGCAACTAAGTTATACGATTTTGCCTCTTTCGTAGAACCAGTCTATTATATTTTAACTAAAAGAGCAGGAAACTGACAATACAAAAAAGTATCTTAGCAATATCCTGAGCAAGAAGAAAGGAAATGTAATTTGGCAGAAACTGAGTGCATTAGGAATCATATTTCAGCAAAAGGCTGACTACAGAATCTTAACTAGCTATGATCAGACAAAATGGATGCTTAACACAAGTGCAGATTCTGGCCTGACCTACTGGTCCTAACAGTTACGAATGAAAAAGAGAGAAAGAAAGAGAGAGTGAAACAGAGAAACAAAAAGAGAGAGAAAGAAATCAAGATACAATAGAGAGAAAACCAGTAACAGAATTTACTGGGGGAGAGAACGTGTCAAACAGAATATTTGTGTCACAATAGCGACGTCATTGTTGGATTACGTGACAGTAAAGACATGACATTGATCTGTGCCGAGATCCCAGGATATTACTCTGCCCGTTACTCTCTGTATAATGTCACATCTTTCTTACTCCTTCCCCGATTCTTTTCCGGGCATCAAAATCATCCAAACAATGTACAGATTTAAATCTTTTACCTTCAACATATTTAGTGATCCTCACATTACAGACGGGGCTCAAACTATCTCCATATAGTACCTCTATTATTATTCTTATATCTCTCATTCTTATCTCTCTCATTATTACAGTATCTCTCTTATTATTCTTATCTCCCTCATTCTTATCTCCCTCATTATTACAGTGTCTCTCTCATTATTACAGGATCTCTTATTATTATTATCTCCCTCATTATTACAGTGTCTCTCTTATTATTATTATCTCCCTCATTATTACAGTATCTCTCTTATTATTCTTATCTCTCTCATTCTTATCTCTCTCATTCTGCATATCTCTCTCATTTTCACAGTATCTCTCTTATTATTATTATTATTATTATTATTATTATTATCTCTCATTATTACAGTGTCTCTCTCATTATTACAGTATCTCTCATTATTACAGTCTCTCTCTCATTATTACAGTATCTCTCTCATTATTACAGTGTATCTCATTATTACAGTATCTCTCATTATTACAGTATCTCTCTCATTATTACAGTATCTCTCTCATTATTACAGTATCTCTCATTATTACAGTATCTCTCTCATTATTACAGTGTCTCTCTCATTATTACAGTGTCTCTCTCATTATTACAGTATCTCTCTCATTATTACAGTATCTCTCTCATTATTACAGTCTCTCTCATTATTACAGTGTCTCTCTCATTATTGCAGTATCTCTCTCATTATTACAGTATCTCTCTCATTATTACAGTATCTCTCTCATTATTACAGTCTCTCTCATTATTACAGTGTCTCTCTCATTATTGCAGTATCTCTCTCATTATTACAGTATCTCTCTCATTATTACAGTATCTCTCTCATTATTACAGTATCTCTCTCATTATTACAGTGTCTCTCTCATTATTACAGTATCTCTCTCATTATTACAGCTTGTCTCTCATTATTAAAGTATCTCTCATTATTACAGTGTCTCTCTCATTATTACAGTATCTCTCATTATTACAGTATCTCTCTCATTATTACAGTATCTCTCTCATTATTACAGTATCTCTCTCATTATTACAGTATCTCTCTCATTATTACAGCGTCTCTCATTATTACAGTGTCTCTCTCATTATTATTATTTTTATTATTATTATTATTATTATTATTATTATTATTATTATTATCACCCTCATTCTTATCTCTCTCATTATTACAGTATCTCTCTCATTATTACAGTATCTCTCTCATTTTTACACTATCTCTCTCATTATTACAGTGTCTCTCTCATTATTACAGTATCTCTCATTATTACAATATCTCTCTCATTATTACAGTATCTCTCTCATTATTACAGTGTCTCTCTCATTATTACAGTGTCTCTCTCATTATTACAGCGTCTCTCATTATTAGTGTCTCTCATTATTACAGTGTCTCTCTCATTATTACAGCGTGTCTCTCATTATAACAGTGTCTCTAATTATTACAGTGTCTCTCATTATTACAGTTTCTCTCATTATTACAGTGTCTCTCTCATTATGACATTGTCTCTCTCATTATTACAGCGTCTCTCTCATTATTACAGCGTCTCTCTCATTATTACAGTGTCTCTCTCATTATTACAGTGTCTCTCTCATTATTACAGTCTCTCTCATTATTACAGTGTCTCTCTCATTATTGCAGTATCTCTCTCATTATTACAGTATCTCTCTCATTATTACAGTATCTCTCTCATTATTACAGTATCTCTCTCATTATTACAGTGTCTCTCTCATTATTACAGTATCTCTCTCATTATTACAGCTTGTCTCTCATTATTAAAGTATCTCTCATTATTACAGTGTCTCTCTCATTATTACAGTATCTCTCTCATTATTACAGTATCTCTCTCATTATTACAGTGTCTCTCTCATTATTCTTATCTCTCTCATTCTTATCTCTCTCTTTATAACAGTGTCTCACTTATTATTCTTATCTCTCTCATTCTTATCTCTCTCATTATTACAGTATCTCTCTCATTATTACAGTATCTCTCTCATTATTACAGTATCTCTCTCATTATTACAGCGTCTCTCATTATTACAGTGTCTCTCTCATTATTATTATTTTTATTATTATTATCACCCTCATTCTTATCTCTCTCATTTTTACACTATCTCTCTCATTATTACAGTGTCTCTCTCATTATTACAGTATCTCTCATTATTACAATATCTCTCTCATTATTACAGTATCTCTCTCATTATTACAGTGTCTCTCTCATTATTACAGTGTCTCTCTCATTATTACAGCGTCTCTCATTATTAGTGTCTCTCATTATTACAGTGTCTCTCTCATTATTACAGCGTGTCTCTCATTATTACAGTGTCTCTAATTATTACAGTGTCTCTCATTATTACAGTTTCTCTCATTATTACAGTGTCTCTCTCATTATGACATTGTCTCTCTCATTATTACAGCGTCTCTCTCATTATTACAGCGTCTCTCTCATTATTACAGTGTCTCTCTCATTATTACAGTGTCTCTCTCATTATTACAGCATCATTATTACAGCATCTCTCTCATTATTACAGTCTCTCTCATTATTACAGCGTGTCTCTCATTATTACAGCGTCTCTCTCATTATTACAGTATCTCTCTCATTATTACAGTGTCTCTCTCATTATTACAGTATCTCTCTCATTATTACAGCTTGTCTCTCATTATTAAAGTATCTCTCATTATTACAGTGTCTCTCTCATTATTACAGTATCTCTCATTATTACAGTATCTCTCTCATTATTACAGTATCTCTCTCATTATTACAGTATCTCTCTCATTATTACAGTATCTCTCTCATTATTACAGCGTCTCTCATTATTACAGTGTCTCTCTCATTATTATTATTTTTATTATTATTATTATTATTATTATTATTATTATTATTATTATTATTATTATTATCACCCTCATTCTTATCTCTCTCATTATTACAGTATCTCTCTCATTATTACAGTATCTCTCATTATTACAGCATCTCTCTCATTTTTACACTATCTCTCTCATTATTACAGTGTCTCTCTCATTATTACAGTATCTCTCATTATTACAATATCTCTCTCATTATTACAGTATCTCTCTCATTATTACAGTGTCTCTCTCATTATTACAGTGTCTCTCTCATTATTACAGCGTCTCTCATTATTAGTGTCTCTCATTATTACAGTGTCTCTCTCATTATTACAGCGTGTCTCTCATTATAACAGTGTCTCTAATTATTACAGTGTCTCTCATTATTACAGTTTCTCTCATTATTACAGTGTCTCTCTCATTATGACATTGTCTCTCTCATTATTACAGCGTCTCTCTCATTATTACAGCGTCTCTCTCATTATTACAGTGTCTCTCTCATTATTACAGTGTCTCTCTCATTATTACAGTCTCTCTCATTATTACAGTGTCTCTCTCATTATTGCAGTATCTCTCTCATTATTACAGTATCTCTCTCATTATTACAGTATCTCTCTCATTATTACAGTATCTCTCTCATTATTACAGTGTCTCTCTCATTATTACAGTATCTCTCTCATTATTACAGCTTGTCTCTCATTATTAAAGTATCTCTCATTATTACAGTGTCTCTCTCATTATTACAGTATCTCTCTCATTATTACAGTATCTCTCTCATTATTACAGCGTCTCTCATTATTACAGTGTCTCTCTCATTATTATTATTTTTATTATTATTATTATTATTATTATCACCCTCATTCTTATCTCTCTCATTTTTACACTATCTCTCTCATTATTACAGTGTCTCTCTCATTATTACAGTATCTCTCATTATTACAATATCTCTCTCATTATTACAGTATCTCTCTCATTATTACAGTGTCTCTCTCATTATTACAGTGTCTCTCTCATTATTACAGCGTCTCTCATTATTAGTGTCTCTCATTATTACAGTGTCTCTCTCATTATTACAGCGTGTCTCTCATTATTACAGTGTCTCTAATTATTACAGTGTCTCTCATTATTACAGTTTCTCTCATTATTACAGTGTCTCTCTCATTATGACATTGTCTCTCTCATTATTACAGCGTCTCTCTCATTATTACAGCGTCTCTCTCATTATTACAGCGTCTCTCTCATTATTACAGTGTCTCTCTCATTATTACAGTGTCTCTCTCATTATTACAGTCTCTCTCATTATTACAGTGTCTCTCTCATTATTGCAGTATCTCTCTCATTATTACAGTATCTCTCTCATTATTACAGTATCTCTCTCATTATTACAGTATCTCTCTCATTATTACAGTGTCTCTCTCATTATTACAGTATCTCTCTCATTATTACAGCTTGTCTCTCATTATTAAAGTATCTCTCATTATTACAGTGTCTCTCTCATTATTACAGTATCTCTCTCATTATTACAGTATCTCTCTCATTATTACAGCGTCTCTCATTATTACAGTGTCTCTCTCATTATTATTATTTTTATTATTATTATTATTATTATTATTATTATCACCCTCATTCTTATCTCTCTCATTTTTACACTATCTCTCTCATTATTACAGTGTCTCTCTCATTATTACAGTATCTCTCATTATTACAATATCTCTCTCATTATTACAGTATCTCTCTCATTATTACAGTGTCTCTCTCATTATTACAGTGTCTCTCTCATTATTACAGCGTCTCTCATTATTAGTGTCTCTCATTATTACAGTGTCTCTCTCATTATTACAGCGTGTCTCTCATTATTACAGTGTCTCTAATTATTACAGTGTCTCTCATTATTACAGTTTCTCTCATTATTACAGTGTCTCTCTCATTATGACATTGTCTCTCTCATTATTACAGCGTCTCTCTCATTATTACAGCGTCTCTCTCATTATTACAGTGTCTCTCTCATTATTACAGTGTCTCTCTCATTATTACAGCATCATTATTACAGCATCTCTCTCATTATTACAGTCTCTCTCATTATTACAGCGTGTCTCTCATTATTACAGCGTCTCTCTCATTATTACAGTGTCTCTCTCATTATTACAGCTTCTCTCATTATTACAGTATCTCTCATTATTACAGTATCTCTCTCATTATTACAACGTGTCTCTCATTATTACAGTATCTCTCATTATTACAGCGTCTCTCTCATTATTACAGCGTCTCTCTCATTATTACAGCGTCTCTCTCATTATTACAGCGTCTCTCTCCTTATTACAGTGTCTCTCTCATTATTACAGTGTCTCTCTCATTATTACAGTATCTCTCATTATTATAGTATCTCTCTCATTATTACAGCATCTCTCTCATTATTACAGTATCTCTAATTATTATAGTATCTCTCTCATTATTACAGCGTCTCTCTCCTTATTACAGCGTCTCTCTCATTATTACAGTGTCTCTCATTAATACAGAATCTCTCATTATTACAGTGTCTCTCATTATTACAATGTCTCTCATTATTACAGTCTCTCTCATTATTACAATGTCTCTCTCATTATTACAGTGTCTCTCTCATTATTACATTGTCTCTCTCATTATTACAGTGTCTCTCTCATTATTACAGTATCTCTCTCATTATTACAGCATCTCTCTCATTATTACAGCGTGTCTCTCTCATTATTACAGTGTCTCTCTCCTTATTACAGCGTCTCTCTCATTATTACAGTGTCTCTCATTATTACAGTATCTCTCTCATTATTACAGTATCTCTCATTATCACAGCGTCTCTCTCATTATTACAGTATCTCTCTCATTATTACAGTCTCTCTCATTATTACAGTGTCTCTCTCATTATTGCAGTATATCTCTCATTATTACAGTATCTCTCTCATTATTACAGTATCTCTCTCATTATTACAGTATCTCTCTCATTATTACAGCGTGTCTCTCATTATTAAAGTATCTCTCATTATTACAGTGTCTCTCTCATTATTACAGTATCTCTCTCATTATTACAGTATCTCTCTCATTATTACAGTGTCTCTCTCATTATTCTTATCTCTCTCATTCTTATCTCTCTCATTATAACAGTGTCTCACTTATTATTCTTATCTCTCTCATTCTTATCTCTCTCATTATTACAGTATCTCTCTCATTATTACAGTATCTCTCTCATTATTACAGTATCTCTCTCATTATTACAGCGTCTCTCATTATTACAGTGTCTCTCTCATTATTATTATTATTATTATTATTATTATTATTATTATTATTATTATTATCACCCTCATTCTTATCTCTCTCATTATTACAGTATCTCTCTCATTATTACAGTATCTCTCATTATTACAGCATCTCTCTCATTTTTACACTATCTCTCTCATTATTACAGTGTCTCTCTCATTATTACAGTATCTCTCATTATTACAATATCTCTCTCATTATTACAGTATCTCTCTCATTATTACAGTGTCTCTCTCATTATTACAGTGTCTCTCTCATTATTACAGCGTCTCTCATTATTAGTGTCTCTCATTATTACAGTGTCTCTCTCATTATTACAGCGTGTCTCTCATTATTACAGTGTCTCTAATTATTACAGTGTCTCTCATTATTACAGTATCTCTCATTATTACAGTGTCTCTCTCATTATGACATTGTCTCTCTCATTATTACAGCGTCTCTCTCATTATTACAGCGTCTCTCTCATTATTACAGTGTCTCTCTCATTATTACAGTGTCTCTCTCATTATTACAGCATCATTATTACAGCATCTCTCTCATTATTACAGTCTCTCTCATTATTACAGCGTGTCTCTCATTATTACAGCGTCTCTCTCATTATTACAGCGTCTCTCTCATTATTACAGCTTCTCTCATTATTACAGTATCTCTCATTATTACAGTATCTCTCTCATTATTACAACGTGTCTCTCATTATTACAGTATCTCTCATTATTACAGTGTCTCTCTCATTATTACATTGTTTCTCATTATTACAATGTCTCTCATTATTACAGTGTCTCTCATTATTACAGCGTCTCTCTCATTATTACAGCGTCTCTCTCATTATTACAGCGTCTCTCTCATTATTACAGCGTCTCTCTCCTTATTACAGTGTCTCTCTCATTATTACAGTGTCTCTCTCATTATTACAGTATCTCTCATTATTATAGTATCTCTCTCATTATTACAGCATCTCTCTCATTATTACAGCGTCTCTCTCATTATTACAGCGTCTCTCTCATTATTACAGCGTCTCTCTCATTATTACAGCGTCTCTCTCCTTATTACAGCGTCTCTCTCATTATTACAGTGTCTCTCATTAATACAGAATCTCTCATTATTACAGTGTCTCTCATTATTACAATGTCTCTCATTATTACAGTCTCTCTCATTATTACAGTGTCTCTCTCATTATTACAGCGTCTCTCTCATTATTACAGTGTCTCTCTCATTATTACAGTGTCTCTCTCATTATTACAGTGTCTCTCTCATTATTACAGTATCTCTCTCATTATTACAGCATCTCTCTCATTATTACAGCGTGTCTCTCTCATTATTACAGTGTCTCTCTCCTTATTACAGCGTCTCTCTCATTATTACAGTGTCTCTCATTATTACAGTATCTCTCTCATTATTACAGTATCTCTCATTATCACAGCGTCTCTCTCATTATTACAGTATCTCTCTCATTATTACAGTGTCTCTCATTATTACAGTATCTCTCATTATTACAGCGTCTCTCTCATTATTACAGCGTCTCTCTCATTTTTACAGCGTCTCTCTCATTATTACAGCGTCTCTCTCATTATTACAGTATCTCTTATTATTACAGTGTCTCTCTCATTTTTACAGTGTCTCTCTCATTATTACAGTATCTCTCATTATTACAGCGTCTCTCTCATTATTACAGTCTCTCTCATTATTACAGTATCTCTCATTATTACAGCGTCTCTCTCTCATTATTACAGCGTCTCTCTCATTATTACAGTGTCTCTCTCATTATTACAGTCTCTCTCTCCTTATTACAGCGTCTCTCTCATTATTTCAGTCTCTCTCATTATTACAGTATCTCTCTCATTATTACAGTATCTCTCATTATCACAGCGTCTCTCTCATTATTACAGTATCTCTCTCATTATTACAGTGTCTCTCATTATTACAGTATCTCTCATTATTACAGCGTCTCTCTCATTATTACAGAGTCTCTGTCATTATTACAGCGTCTCTCTCATTATTACAGCGTCTCTCTCATTATTACAGCGTCTCTCTCATTATTACAGCGTGTCTCTCATTATTACAGTGTCTCTCTCATTATTACAGCGTCTCTCTCATTATTACAGCGTCTCTCTCATTATTAAAGCGTCTCTCTCATTATTACAGTGTCTCTCATTATTACAGTGTCTCTCATTATTACAGTATCTCTCATTATTATAGTATCTCTCTCATTATTACAGCATCTCTCTCATTATTACAGCGTCTCTCTCATTATTACAGCGTCTCTCTCATTATTACAGCGTCTCTCTCATTATTACAGCGTCTCTCTCCTTATTACAGCGTCTCTCTCATTATTACAGTGTCTCTCATTAATACAGAATCTCTCATTATTACAGTGTCTCTCATTATTACAATGTCTCTCATTATTACAGTCTCTCTCATTATTACAGCGTCTCTCTCATTATTACAGCATCTCTCTCATTATTACAGTGTCTCTCTCATTATTACAGTGTCTCTCTCATTATTACAGTGTCTCTCTCATTATTACAGTATCTCTCTCATTATTACAGCATCTCTTTCATTATTACAGCGTGTCTCTCTCATTATTACAGTGTCTCTCTCCTTATTACAGCGTCTCTCTCATTATTACAGTGTCTCTCATTATTACAGTATCTCTCTCATTATTACAGTATCTCTCATTATCACAGCGTCTCTCTCATTATTACAGTATCTCTCTCATTATTACAGTGTCTCTCATTATTACAGTATCTCTCATTATTACAGCATCTCTCTCATTATTACAGCGTCTCTCTCATTATTACAGCGTCTCTCTCATTATTACAGCGTCTCTCTCATTATTACAGTATCTCTTATTATTACAGTGTCTCTCTCATTTTTACAGTGTCTCTCTCATTATTACAGTATCTCTCATTATTACAGCGTCTCTCTCATTATTACAGCGTCTCTCTCATTATTACAGTACAGTCTCATTATTACAGTATCTCTCTCATTATTACAGTGTCTCTCTCATTATTACAGCGTCTCTCTCATTATTACAGTCTCTCTCATTATTACAGTCTCTCTCATTATTACAGCGTCTCTCTCATTATTACAGCGTCTCTCTCATTATTACAGTGTCTCTCTCATTATTACAGTCTCTCTCTCCTTATTACAGCGTCTCTCTCATTATTTCAGTCTCTCTCATTATTACAGCATCGCTCTCATTATTACAGCGTCTCTCTCATTATTACAGCGTCTCTCTCATTATTACAGCGTCTCTCTCATTATTACAGCGTCTCTCTCCTTATTACAGCGTCTCTCTCATTATTACAGTGTCTCTCATTAATACAGAATCTCTCATTATTACAGTGTCTCTCATTATTACAATGTCTCTCATTATTACAGTGTCTCTCTCATTATTACAGCGTCTCTCTCATTATTACAGTGTCTCTCTGATTATTACAGTGTCTCTCTCATTATTACAGTATCTCTCTCATTATTACAGCATCTCTCTCATTATTACAGCGTGTCTCTCTCATTATTACAGTGTCTCTCTCCTTATTACAGCGTCTCTCTCATTATTACAGTGTCTCTCATTATTACAGTATCTCTCTCATTATTACAGTATCTCTCATTATCACAGCGTTTCTCTCATTATTACAGTATCTCTCTCATTATTACAGTGTCTCTCATTATTACAGTATCTCTCATTATTACAGCGTCTCTCTCATTATTACAGCGTCTCTCTCATTATTACAGCGTCTCTCTCATTATTACAGCGTCTCTCTCATTATTACAGTATCTCTTATTATTACAGTGTCTCTCTCATTTTTACAGTGTCTCTCTCATTATTACAGTATCTCTCATTATTACAGCGTCTCTCTCATTATTACAGCGTCTCTCTCATTATTACAGTCTCATTATTACAGTATCTCTCTCATTATTACAGTGTCTCTCTCATTATTACAGCGTCTCTCATTATTTCAGCGTCTCTCTCATTATTACAGCGTCTCTCTCATTATTAGTGTCTCTCTCATTATTACAGCATCTCTCTCATTATTACAGCGTGTCTCTCTCATTATTACAGTGTCTCTCTCCTTATTACAGCGTCTCTCTCATTATTACAGTGTCTCTCATTATTACAGTATCTCTCTCATTATTACAGTATCTCTCATTATCACAGCGTCTCTCTCATTATTACAGTATCTCTCTCATTATTACAGTGTCTCTCATTATTACAGTATCTCTCATTATTACAGCATCTCTCTCATTATTACAGCGTCTCTCTCATTATTACAGCGTCTCTCTCATTATTACAGCGTCTCTCTCATTATTACAGTATCTCTTATTATTACAGTGTCTCTCTCATTTTTACAGTGTCTCTCTCATTATTACAGTATCTCTCATTATTACAGCGTCTCTCTCATTATTACAGCGTCTCTCTCATTATTACAGTACAGTCTCATTATTACAGTATCTCTCTCATTATTACAGTGTCTCTCTCATTATTACAGCGTCTCTCTCATTATTACAGTCTCTCTCATTATTACAGTCTCTCTCATTATTACAGCGTCTCTCTCATTATTACAGCGTCTCTCTCATTATTACAGTGTCTCTCTCATTATTACAGTCTCTCTCTCCTTATTACAGCGTCTCTCTCATTATTTCAGTCTCTCTCATTATTACAGCATCGCTCTCATTATTACAGCGTCTCTCTCATTATTACAGCGTCTCTCTCATTATTACAGCGTCTCTCTCATTATTACAGCGTCTCTCTCCTTATTACAGCGTCTCTCTCATTATTACAGTGTCTCTCATTAATACAGAATCTCTCATTATTACAGTGTCTCTCATTATTACAATGTCTCTCATTATTACAGTGTCTCTCTCATTATTACAGCGTCTCTCTCATTATTACAGTGTCTCTCTGATTATTACAGTGTCTCTCTCATTATTACAGTATCTCTCTCATTATTACAGCATCTCTCTCATTATTACAGCGTGTCTCTCTCATTATTACAGTGTCTCTCTCCTTATTACAGCGTCTCTCTCATTATTACAGTGTCTCTCATTATTACAGTATCTCTCTCATTATTACAGTATCTCTCATTATCACAGCGTTTCTCTCATTATTACAGTATCTCTCTCATTATTACAGTGTCTCTCATTATTACAGTATCTCTCATTATTACAGCGTCTCTCTCATTATTACAGCGTCTCTCTCATTATTACAGCGTCTCTCTCATTATTACAGCGTCTCTCTCATTATTACAGTATCTCTTATTATTACAGTGTCTCTCTCATTTTTACAGTGTCTCTCTCATTATTACAGTATCTCTCATTATTACAGCGTCTCTCTCATTATTACAGCGTCTCTCTCATTATTACAGTCTCATTATTACAGTATCTCTCTCATTATTACAGTGTCTCTCTCATTATTACAGCGTCTCTCATTATTTCAGCGTCTCTCTCATTATTACAGCGTCTCTCTCATTATTAGTGTCTCTCTCATTATTACAGCATCTCTCTCATTATTACAGCGTGTCTCTCTCATTATTACAGTGTCTCTCTCCTTATTACAGCGTCTCTCTCATTATTACAGTGTCTCTCATTATTACAGTATCTCTCTCATTATTACAGTATCACTCTTTATCACAGCGTTTCTCTCATTATTACAGTATCTCTCTCATTATTACAGTGTCTCTCATTATTACAGTATCTCTCATTATTACAGCGTCTCTCTCATTATTACAGCGTCTCTCTCATTATTACAGCGTCTCTCTCATTATTACAGCGTCTCTCTCATTATTACAGTATCTCTTATTATTACAGTGTCTCTCTCATTTTTACAGTGTCTCTCTCATTATTACAGTATCTCTCATTATTACAGCGTCTCTCTCATTATTACAGCGTCTCTCTCATTATTACAGTCTCATTATTACAGTATCTCTCTCATTATTACAGTGTCTCTCTCATTATTACAGCGTCTCTCATTATTTCAGCGTCTCTCTCATTATTACAGCGTCTCTCTCATTATTAGTGTCTCTCTCATTATTACAGTCTCTCTCATTATTACAGTCTCTCATTATTACAGTGTAACTGTCTTGTGTTTGTCACCTACAAATTGTTGTAGTGTCCCCTCCAGAAGAAAAACATAAAACAGCGCACACCTCATAGTGTGGTACAGGTGATTATATTAGCTCATTGCAGGTAAGGTAAGAATTGCACGGCCCCAGGGCAACTAGAGTCCCAGCAGGAGAGGAGGTGACAGGGCCAAAGCTTTATCCAACAAGAAAGCTACTGTATAAATATATATATATATATATATATATATATATATATATATATATATATATATATATATGTATGTATGTATGTATGTATGTATGTATGTATGTATATATATATATATATATATATATATATATATATATATATATATATATATATACATGTAGAGGTATCAGTACCGTGTTAGCCGAGCTTCAATAATCAAAAAATAAATAGATGATACCGTTCTGTGGCTAACGAAATGCTTTTATTTGTGCGAGCTTTCGAGATACACTGATCTCTTCTTCCGGCGATGTTACAATGAATGAAGCAAGGATAACTTAAAAACAGTGTCTCTTGGAATGTTATCTGTGCTTGTCCTTCCCCCGTGTGGATGAGCCCTACGCAAGATCGCCAGGAAACTACAACCCATCCTCCAGGAAGATACAAGACTGCAACAGGTCTTCCCTGAAGCACCCTTATTATCATACAGACAACCCCATAATCTCAAGAATATTATGGTGAGGAGTAAAGTATTCAGCAGTACAACTGAATGCGGGACAAAACCATGCCAGGACCCAAGATGCAAAACCTGCGCAATGCTCTACACAGCGGACACAATACAAATACCACACAAGAATCGGGAATACAAAATCAGAGGAGGGTTCACCTGTTCCTCCAGCAATGTCGTGTACCTCATCATGTGCATGAAATGCCCAGGGGGCTGCTACTACATAGGTGAGACAGGACAGGGGCTAAACAAGAGAATGAACCTGCATCGCCACAGCATCACACGCGGAACAAGAGACAGTCCTGTTGGCGAACATTTCTCTGACTCTGGCCATAAGATGAACGATCTGAGGGTTGCCATACTCAAAGGTAATCTTAAAACCCCGAAGGAGAGACGGTTGCATGAATACAAATTTATGCAACTGTTCGGGACACTTAGCAGTGGCCTAAACAGAGATCGAAATTTTATGAGTCATTACTGACACTAGCAAACTCTCTTCCCATCAGCGCTAAAGGCCATGTCTGTACATACTGTGCTATATGTATGCACACACAGCTGTCTCTCACACATACTAATACTCCTTATTTTTCCATCCATATACACCAATAGGGACCACATAGTATCCACACACACTTTTAGTTGTGCTACAAACTCTCACATTTCCACACCCACCCACACCATTTATATCCCTCTCACTCCACACACACCTTGTGTAGAGCACTGTTTATACTGTGGGCTCTCCATTCATTTTTATTCACACTGACACACATACACACTCTTTCTTCACTTGCTTTCAGTTACCCTTTGACACCTCTAGCCATAAAACACATCCACACGGGGGAAGGACAAGCACAGATAACATTCCAAGAGACACTGTTTTTAAGTTATCCTTGCTTCATTCATTGTAACATCGCCGGAAGAAGAGATCAGTGTATCTCGAAAGCTCGCACAAATAAAAGCATTTCGTTAGCCACAGAACGGTATCATCTATTTATTTTTTGATTATATATATATATATATATATATATATATAAAAATAATGGTTCTGGTTAACTGGGCTTTAATGAGGAACTAGATGTTTGGTCCTTATACTAAGTGATCTCATATACAGTCATGTGAAAAAGAAAGTACACCCTCTGAATTCCATGGTTTTACATATCAGGACATAATAACAATCATCTGTTCCTTAGCCGGTCTTAGACTTAGGTAAATACAACCTCAGATGAACAGCAACAGATGACATATTTCATTGTGTGTGTGTGTGTGTGTGTGTGTGTGTGTGTGTGTGTGTGTGTGTGTGTGTGTGTGTGTGTGTGTGTGTGTGTGTGTGTGTGTGTGTGTGTGTGTGTGTGTGTGTGTGTGTGTGTGTGTACACATGACAGATTACACCGTGGATTGTGTCTGATTTTCTATATATATATTTTTTAGTTCTAAAATATATATCAATCTAAGATTTTGTCTTTTCTTATCTTGTACTGTATATATCGACTTTTTTTATTTTCAGTTATGGGTTGCATGTATGACACCCAAATATGAGATGTTCTTCACCTTCTTGAATCATTTAAGTTCATTCAAAATAGTGGAATGCAGATTCCATGTTTTCTGTGTACCCCGGATTTTACCAGCAGTGTCCCCTCCAACCTATGTGTAATATCACTAATAATGCCATTAAAGAGCCTGCACTCTGTGACACTCCCCTGATCCCACACCCCACACTGTCCCCTGATCCCACACCCCACTCTGCCCCCTGATCCCACATCCCACTCTGTCCCCTGATCCCACACCCACTCTGCCCCCTGATCCCACACTGTCCCCTGATCCCACACCCCTCTGTCCCCTGATCCCACACCCCACTCTGTCCCCTGATCCCACAACCCACTCTGCCCCCTGATCCCACATTCCACTCTGCCCCCTAATCCCACACCCCACTCTGTCCCCTGATCCCACATCCCACTCTGCCCCCTGATCCCACACCCCACTCTGTCCCCTGATCCCACACCCCACTCCGCCCCCTGATCGCACATCCCACTCTGTCCCCTGATCCCACACCCCACTCTGTCCCCTGATCCCACACCCCACTCTGTCCCCTGATCCCACACCCCACTCTGCCCCATGATCCCACAACCCACTCTGCCCCCTGATCCCACACCCCACTCTGCCTCCTAATCCCACACCCCACTCCGCCCCCTGATCGCACATCCCACTCTGTCCCCTGATCCCACACCCCACTCTGTCCCCTGATCCCACACCCCACTCTGTCCCCTGATCCCACACCCCACTCTGCCCCATGATCCCACAACCCACTCTGCCCCCTGATCCCACACCCCACTCTGCCTCCTAATCCCACACCCCACTCTGCCCCCTGATCCCACACCCCACTCTGCCTCCTAATCCCACACCCCACTCTGCCCCCTAATCCCACACCCCACTCTGTCCCCTGATCCCACATCCCACTCTGCCCCCTGATCCCACACCCCACTCTGTCCCCTGATCCCACACCCCACTCCGCCCCCTGATCGCACATCCCACTCTGTCCCCTGATCCCACACCCCACTCTGTCCCCTGATCCCACACCCCACTCTGTCCCCTGATCCCACACCCCACTCTGCCCCATGATCCCACAACCCACTCTGCCCCCTGATCCCACACCCCACTCTGCCTCCTAATCCCACACCCCACTCTGTCCCCTGATCCCACACCCCACTCTGCCCCCTGATCCCACACCCCACTCTGCCTCCTAATCCCACACCCCACTCTGCCCCCTAATCCCACACCCCACTCTGCCCCCTAATCCCACACCCCACTCTGTCCCCTGATCCCACACCCCACTCTGCCCACAACCAGTATCCTATCCATTCACCCAAACAGGCCTCACCTCCTCAGCCCCCCAACGAGTCTTCTCCGGGGGACGTTCTTCTAACCGTTACTGGAATGTGCAGCTCGTTACGTTACTTCCTTGGCTACACGGATAAAACTATTTGTCTGACTTGCGTGATATGAGCAAATAAAACTGTTAGGGTCAAAAGAGATCTGGGTGACCGGATCTCCTCTGTTAGGCACCGCTCCGGTGTAAGGGTTAGGCAACACCAGCAGAGGTCAGGGCAGGCTGCGGACAGGAGTGCAGCCACACCAGCAGAGGTCAGGGCAGGCTGCGGACAGGGGTGCAGGCACACCAGCAGGGGTCAGGGCAGGCTGCGGACAGGAGTGCAGGTGCACCAGCGGAGGTCAGGGCAGGCTGCGGACAGGAGTGCAGCCACACCAGCAGAGGTCAGGGCAGGCTGTGGACAGGAGTGCAGCCACACCAGCAGAGGTCAGGGCAGGCTGCGGACAGGGGTGCAGCCACACCAGCAGAGGTCAGGGCAGGCTGCGGACAGGGGTGCAGCCACACCAGCAGAGGTCAGGGCAGGCTGCAGACAGGAGTACAGCCACACCAGCAGAGGTCAGGGCAGGCTGCGGACAGGGACACACAGGCAGCGAGGCTGGAGCAGGACAGGTGAGCGAGATGATCTGGTAACAAGGGAGCAGAAAAAGCCGCTTTTAAAGAAAGCTCAGGGGTGTGTCCGAGAGTCTGACAGCGAACAGGTGCAGCAGCAGCAGACAGGTGAGTTAACCCTGTAGAGCTCAGAGGTACAGAGAAGCAGGTACGCGGTTTAGCAAACAGCCAGCGATGCTGTGTCTGAGTGCGGACGCTCACAGTTCACATCTCTGGGGTAGCGTGACGTCAGCATGTTGACGATCACGCTGTGCTGTTTGGAGGTAAGGTCTGCTCCGGTTACTCTCCTGGGCTGTTGCTGTTCACATGCATACGTACGCTGTATGCTTTCAGGTTGAATTCTTCCCCTATTGTATGACCTGCTTTGATCCTGCTGGTGGCCATAAGCACTTCCTTGCTGCCAAAGGCTCTGCATGTTGTTCTCTTCTTTGCACAGCCCTGTCACAGCTTATATGTGACTGTACACCTGATTACAGCACTATAGTTGTTGCTTGTGCTATTTAAGTGTAACAGTTGTTCCCTCTTGGTGTGACCCACCCAATCTCATATTGGCCCGTGTGGTCTAACCAACCCCATTACATGGTCGTGTTTGGTGGTGCACCTGTAGGCAACAGGACACCTGAGTCTCCTGCATGATGGTATTCGGGGATTGTCAATCAGGGCAGGAAGCTGAGGTAGTGGTCTGGAATGGACTAGAGTACTCTGGATCTTCCATGCAGTACTTTGGGCGTCTACCTACTGTTGGCTGGCCTAGCGCAGACCCTCTCCAGGATTCCTGAGCTACGTTACCAGTTTATCCCTTTAGGCGTCCTACCACTAGCCCTACCCCAAGGTGACTAGGACAGCTATAGCCCGGCTCCATCCCCACTAACTCTTTGCAGGATCCCAGGTCGTTTGTGCGGTCTGCAGCTCCAGCAGCTCCCCTGACTACCCCTGGCTCCATCCCACGCAGCACAAAGTGGCAGCAAACACTCTCCCTGTTTCCCAGTGTGCCTAGCAAAAGCCTGTCCTGTTGACAGCTATCTCAGCAGCGCCTCCAACTGTAACAGTTGTTCCCTCTTGGTGTGACCCACCCAATCTCATATTGGCCCGTGTGGTCTAACCAACCCCATTACATGGTCGTGTTTGGTGGTGCACCTGTAGGCAACAGGACTCCTGAGTCTCCCGCATGATGGTATTCGGGGATTGTCAATCAGGGCAGGAAGCTGAGGTAGTGCATGCGAGTCCTACCTATATCACGTGCAGCGCCTCCACCTCATCAGGGTCTATGCATCCGCAGGGAGATGGTCCTGATGAAGAACTCCTTCTTGGTGGTGCCGTCCACTGGAGAGTAACTTCACACTCACACAGTGGGGGTATCATTGAACAAGACATGTTTATTGCAGCTTGGTGGGCATGCTGCCCTTCACAGCCAGCTGTCTCAGCCGCACATATGTCTCTGCTGTCCCTTTGCCAGGTACGCCCTCCCAATGGAGTGGGATCCCCTCTCCCCGTAGGGAGATCACCCCTGCGCCACGTCCCTGGACACAGTGTGGCTCTTCTCTAGATTAATGTAGAAATGGACCACTAGTTACTGCACTAGTGCGTCCTTCCTTCCCAACAACTCAGCTCTCCAGCAACCAACTAACTTTTGGGCAGTGCTGTGCCTTATATACTTTAGGAGCTGTCACAGCTCTGATGTCACTAACTGTGGACTCAGAGCTGGGAGCCACTCCCACTCATGCATAGGGCACCTCACCAGGGTGTGAGGGCAAACCTCCATAATTACTGCTGGCATCCCTGTAACTTACCAGGTTTACTGCCAGCAGGAGAGACACCTGCAGACCATTTTACATGCATGGCTACAATCTCCCCCTGTTGAATCCCCACTGTCCCGGCTGGGACCTAAATTTGGTGTACCTTGTTCCAGGAAGCACTGTAAAATGAAACACATAATTAATCAAACAACATTCTTGTGTCATAATTATTAACTGTGTAGTGCTCACTGACCAGCAGAGGGCGCTCAAGGTAGCAACAGACCTCACTATTCTGTCTTCCTAATAATAGTGGCGAGGATCTGGTTTCTTCACCTCCCTTCCTGCCACGTCGGTCACGGTGATGCTATATTCCCAGGGCAAGCCACTCTCGGGTCTATATACTGCCTTGTGCATATATATGCTGTGCCCGATGCTCCATACTCGCACTAGCTGAGAGATCCTCTCTTCTGCTCTGCGCCCAGTAATTTTACCCCTTTTATTTAGCAGGTACAACTCTATGTCTTCCCTGAGCCATCTATCCCTGTGATCCTCTATCTCCTGCATGAGGGATTCGGGGACATAGGGGTACTCTAGCCCATGGGAGTTTTTGAACTTAGCTACAATGGCCCTTTCTGCTCGACAGGCCCTTATGAGCCTAGTATTTCCCACTCTCCCTGGCAACACCCATGACGGGTTCATCCGGGTCCACCGGATCCTCATGCCCACTGGGCCCCAACGGCTCTATTAGCCCTCGACTAATATTGTACCATCTGGCTTGTATGGCTTGCAACCGCTCCTCCTCAGTAAATTCTCCCTTGGCCCACCAATAATCCACCACCCCATTTCTATCCAAAATGAACCGGGTCCTATCTATCCAGGCCTTGTATCCCTCAAATAAGGGGGCCCACCACCGGGTCTCCCTGATTTCTTCCTGAGTGGACTCCACTGACTCCCCCTCTTCCAGCTCCCCCCAGGAGGACACTCCGGAGGTCCCGGTAGACCGTGACTGTGATCCCACCCTCTTGGGCCTACTTTCTAGGGTGACACTCACAACGCTTAGGCCATCACTAGACGCGGACACTTGCCGCGAATACCTCCCACCCACCGAACCATCATCAGATGTCCCACAGTCCAAGCCCCCCTCAGTCCGTTCCTCCGACGTGACCCGGCAACTCCCTGACATCCCTAAGCTTGAAGTGGAACCAAAAGAAAAGGTGGCTGGGGCTTGGGCTTTAACTAGGGCCTTGGGTCTGACTAGGGCCGGGGTTTGGGCATAGGGCCGGACAGTGGGTATCCACGGGGCTTCGACCCGCTCTTGACCGCTACCTGGTCCGGTGCCACCGCATGGGCTCTCCGCTGCTTCGGTCTCACTGCTCTGCAGCTTCCGCGTCGATCGCCCGCTTCTCTTCAACTTCGGTGATCGGCTGACACTGCTCGAATGAAGAGGCGCTGTCATCTCTCCATCAGGTCCGCTCTGTCCACCGGAAACGACATCCTGGCACGCACGTGTCTCGTCGCCATCTTGGGTTGGATTCCCAAGCGGAACCTCTTCCTCCACGACTACATCCGGCAACGCCTTTTTCCGCTGTGGTACCGCTCGGGCCTTGCTCCGTCCCTCCTCCACCGTTGCCACCCTCGGAACCTGGTAATAGCAGGGGCTCTGCTTACCGCTCCGTGGTGTTGGGGTGGATCTGCCGCCATCGGAACCACTCGGGGACCGCCGGTGAGCCCCTTTTCTATCACCGCGTCGGTGGTCAGATTTCTCATCTGGCTCGGCTTTAAAAGTCAGGCCCGATCCCCTTTCTCCGGGATCATCAGACTCCCTCCTGAGCGCGCCGGGGAGTTCCACCGCCAGCATGGCAATATCTCCCGCAGTCTCCACTGCCTGGACCGGTATGAAGGTCGGCATTGGCCACAGGTACTGTAGGCCAAATTGTGCACATCGGCCGTAGAGCTCACAGCACCGCCCGGCAGTCAACACTGCAGGCACAGACATGCCACCGTTTCTATACCCGCCACTCGGAGTATCAGGAAGCCTCCTGGGGCCGAGTAGGGATGGGTAGATATCGGTGACCCTTCTTCCGATTTACAAGCCATAGTCACTAGAGGAGGCAGTCTCACTAGTGGTCTATTCAGCTTGCTGGCTCCTCGCAACTGAAGTGCAGGGGCTGGTTTGCCAACCCCTTCTCCAGCTAACTCCATCCGCATCTGCCTCAACCGGAAACCACTCCCCCTGGTGGAAACTGGAGGGAGGATCCTCGATTTAGTCTCATGACCCAGCACAGGGGCTGAGTTAGTCATAGTCCATGTGGGCGCGGCTCCAGCTTTCGCGCCATACTCCCCATGGTGGAGTCTTCCCGTTGGCGCCACTCCTGGCCAACTCTCTGCAAGTTGCGTATTTGCAATATTTTCTGCAACTGGCCCACGCGGTCTCCCAGGGAAGGGGGAACCGCCATTTTGTTTAGCAATGACACTCTGATTCACTGTTGAGGTAGCTTTTGACTGTTTGTACGTCGAATGACAAGCAAGTCCATTACGTTCCTCCCATCTTACAATAAGATCCTCTTCACTGTCCTCAGGGTTACTACCCCAAGGTCCACAGCAGGACCAACACGGTGCAATCACAGCTTTCGCACCATTCCATAACAGGGTCACAAAAGTCTCTTCTGTAGCTTGCTCTTCACTCGCACACATGTCATGTGCGCTCTCTCCCTCGGCCTCCGTTCGCCATCTTGGACCTTCCGCACCGCGCGGATCTTCCATTCTTGCGATCGCCATTGGGCTACTGTATATTATTTTATTGTACATGGAGCTCCTCTCTGCGGGGCAGCTGCCACACCTATACAATAAAATGTCTTCTGCACCACCTTGTGTACCTAATGTAGATCTGACTCGTGTTTGCACTACCTCAGGCTAGGCTCACACACTCGGTGTCTGCTGTATCTCCTTCCTCCCAGTCTGTGCTCCCTATGGTGAGTGGTCTGGAATGGACTAGAGTACTCTGGATCTTCCATGCAGTACTTTGGGCGTCTACCTACTGTTGGCTAGTCTAGCGCAGACCCTCTCCAGGATTCCTAAGCTACGTTACCAGTTTATCCCTTTAGGCGTTCTACCACTAGCCCTACCTCAAGGTGACTAGGACAGCTATAGCCCGGCTCAGAGCTGGACTCAGAGCTGGGAGCCACTCCCACTCATACATAGGGCACCACACCAGGGTGTGAGGGCAAACCTCCATAATTACTGCTGGCATCCCTGTAACTTACCAGGTTTACTGCCAGCAGGGGAGACACCTGCAGACCATTTTACATGCATGGCTACATAAGCATTATAACACACTACTTACCTTGCTGGCCTTCATCCAACCCATGGGGATTTTATCTATGCATTTTTATGGTTTTTCGTCGGGTTTTAATTAATTATTGGTTCAATAAAACGTTATTATTTTCGTGTACTTTAGTGTGACCTTAGTGGCTGACCCCATTGAGGGGTTAGGCTATTTTGGCTTTCATTGAGCTGACACTATTATTGCTAGTGTCACCTATTTAGAGTGCAATTACTGGGGGCCTTTTGTGATCCTCTGTGATCATTGATCTGTGTGTTCTACACATCTCTCAGGTCCTGATTCACTGACCAGCCCTGATTTACTGACCAGTCCTGATTTACTGACCAGTCAGCGGCGTAACTACATTTTCTGGGGCCCCTAAACAAAAAACGAAATTCATTTAGCTTCCAGGCGAGTGGCTTTGTGAGCACCCCCTCTCTTACACACCTTACTCTCACACCCTCACAGCCCCCCTCTCTTCCTCACACAACCCCTCCCCCACCTTTACTGTCCCCCTCTCTTCCCCCCCCCCCCCCCCGTGTCGCACCCACTTTCTTAATCCCTCTCAATCGCACACACACATGGTGGTGGGGGGGGGGGGGGGATAAGGCTGCTCAGACCCTGTCTGCAGGGGGCAGGGTTGCCTGTGCTCAGTGAGGCCCCACCCCACAGCAAGGCCCCGCCCCCACAGCAAGGCCCCACCCCCACAGCAAGGCCCCGCCCCCACAGCAATGCCCCACCCCCACAGCAAGACCCCACCCCCCCAGCAAGGCTCCACAGCAAGGCTCCACCCCCACAGCAAGGCCCCGCCCCCACAGCAAGGCCCCACACCCACAGCAAGACCCCACCCTCACAGCAAGGCTCCACCCCCACAGCTAGGCCCCACCCCCAACAAGGCTCCACAGCAAGGCTCCACCCCCACAGCTAGGCCCCACCTCCACAGCAAAGCCCCACCCCCGCAGCAAGCAGAATGCAGAGAGCATCAGCCGGCACGGAACCTGTACCCATTAGCGGCACGGTGGTTACGTCACTGCGACCAGTCCTAATTTCCTGGCGTGCCTGACGTTCCCGTACGTAGCCTGGATCCCGGCTTTTATTCTTCCTGCCCCGATCCAGGTCCTGAATTTCCTGTGTGTCGCCTGTCTGGACCTGGCCTGTCCGGCTGTTCCCCGCTGCCGGTTAACACGTTTGTGCCTCCTGACCTGGTCCGAGTCCCTGTATCGCCGGCCGTGCTCTTTGTGCTCTTTCCAGATAGTTCCAGTATGTCCATTTCCTACAGACGTCTGTCTGTATCCAGACTGTGCATGTTCTGACCCATTCCTGCCTGCAGCCTGCCCTGACCTCAGCGTGTTCTGACCCATTCCTGCCTGCAGCCTGCCCTGACCTCAGCGTGTTCTGACCCATTCCTGCCTGCAGCCTGCCCTGACCTCAGCGTGTTCTGACCCATTCCTGCCTGCAGCCTGCCCTGACCTCAGCATGTTCTGACCCATTCCTGCCTGCACCCTGCCCTGACCTCAGCGTGTTCTGACCCATTCCTGCCTGCACCCTGCCCTGACCTCAGCGTGTTCTGACCCATTCCTGCCTGCAGCTTGCCCTGACCTCAGCGTGTTCTGACCCATTCCTGCCTGCAGCCTGCCCTGACCTCAGCGTGTTCTGACCCATTCCTGCCTGCAGCCTGCTCTGACCTCAGCGTGTTCTGACCCATTCCTGCCTGCAGCCTGCCCTGACCTCAGCGTGTTCTGACCCATTCCTGCCTGCACCCTGCCCTGACCTCAGCGTGTTCTGACCCATTCCTGCCTGCAGCCTGCCCTGACCTCAGCGTGTTCCTGACCCATTCCTGTCTGCAGCCTGCCCTGACCTCAGCATGTTCTGACCCATTCCTGCCTGCAGCCTGCCCTGACCTCAGCGTGTTCTGACCCATTCCTGCCTGCAGCCTGCCCTGACCTCAGCGTGTTCTGACCCATTCCTGCCTGCAGCCTGCCCTGACCTGAGCGTGTTCTGATCCATTCCTGCCTGCAGCCTGCCCTGACCTCAGCGTGTTCTGACCCATTCCTGCCTGCAGCCTGCCCTGACCTCAGCGTGCTCTGACCCATTCCTGCCTGCACCCTGCCCTGACCTCAGCGTGTTCTGACCCATTCCTGCCTGCAGCCTGCCCTGACCTCAGCGTGTTCTGACCCATTCCTGCCTGCAGCCTGCCCTGACCTCAGCGTGTTCTGACCCATTCCTGCCTGCAGCCTGCCCTGACCTGAGCGTGTTCTGATCCATTCCTGCCTGCAGCCTGCCCTGACCTCAGCGTGTTCTGACCCATTCCTGCCTGCAGCCTGCCCTGACCTCAGCGTGTTCTGACCCATTCCTGCCTGCAGCCTGCCCTGACCTCAGCGTGTTCTGACCCATTCCTGCCTGCAGCCTGCCCTGACCTCAGCGTGTTCTGACCCATTCCTGCCTGCAGCCTGCCCTGACCTCAGCGTGTTCTGACCCATTCCTGCCTGCTGCCTGCCCTGACCTCAGCGTGTTCTGACCCATTCCTGCCTGCAGCCTGCCCTGACCTCAGCGTGTTCTGACCCATTCCTGCCTGCTGCCTGCCCTGACCTCAGCGTGTTCTGACCCATTCCTGCCTGCAGCCTGCCCTGACCTCAGCGTGTTCTGACCCATTCCTGCCTGCTGCCTGCCCTGACCTCAGCGTGTTCTGACCCATTCCTGCCTGCAGCCTGCCCTGACCTCAGCGTGTTCTGACCCATTCCTGCCTGCAGCCTGCCCTGACCTCAGCGTGTTCTGACCCATTCCTGCCTGCTGCCTGCCCTGACCTCAGCGTGTTCTGACCCATTCCTGCCTGCAGCCTGCCCTGACCTCAGCGTGTTCTGACCCATTCCTGCCTGCTGCCTGCCCTGACCTCAGCGTGTTCTGACCCATTCCTGCCTGCAGCCTGCCCTGACCTCAGCGTGTTCTGACCCATTCCTGCCTGCTGCCTGCCCTGACCTCAGCGTGTTCTGACCCATTCCTGCCTGCAGCCTGCCCTGACCTCAGCGTGTTCTGACCCATTCCTGCCTGCTGCCTGTCCTGACCTCAGCGTGTTCTGACCCATTCCTGCCTGCAGCCTGCCCTGACCTCAGCGTGTTCTGACCCATTCCTGCCTGCAGCCTGCCCTGACCTCAGCGTGTTCTGACCCATTCCTGCCTGCAGCCTGCCCTGACCTCAGCGTGTTCTGACCCATTCCTGCCTGCAGCCTGCCCTGACCTCAGCGTGTTCTGACCCATTCCTGCCTGCTGCCTGCCCTGACCTCAGCGTGTTCTGACCCATTCCTGCCTGCTGCCTGCCCTGACCTCAGCGTGTTCTGACCCATTCCTGCCTGCTGCCTGCCCTGACCTCAGCGTGTTCTGACCCATTCCTGCCTGCAGCCTGCCCTGACCTCAGCGTGTTCTGACCCATTCCTGCCTGCAGCCTGCCCTGACCTCAGCGTGTTCTGACCCATTCCTGCCTGCAGCCTGCCCTGACCTCAGCGTGTTCTGACCCATTCCTGCCTGCAGCCTGCCCTGACCTCAGCGTGTTCTGACCCATTCCTGCCTGCAGCCTGCCCTGACCTCAGCGTGTTCTGACCCATTCCTGCCTGCAGCCTGCCCTGACCTCAGCGTGTTCTGACCCATTCCTGCCTGCTGCCTGCCCTGACCTCAGCGTGTTCTGACCCATTCCTGCCTGCAGCCTGCCCTGACCTCAGCGTGTTCTGACCCATTCCTGCCTGCAGCCTGCCCTGACCTCAGCGTGTTCTGACCCATTCCTGCCTGCAGCCTGCCCTGACCTCAGCGTGTTCTGACCCATTCCTGCCTGCAGCCTGCCCTGACCTCAGCGTGTTCTGACCCATTCCTGCCTGCAGCCTGCCCTGACCTCAGCGTGTTCTGACCCATTCCTGCCTGCAGCCTGCCCTGACCTCAGCGTGTTCTGACCCATTCCTGCCTGCAGCCTGCCCTGACCTCAGCGTGTTCTGACCCATTCCTGCCTGCAGCCTGCCCTGACCTCAGCGTGTTCTGACCCATTCCTGCCTGCAGCCTGCCCTGACCTCAGCGTGTTCTGACCCATTCCTGCCTGCAGCCTGCCCTGACCTCAGCGTGTTCTGACTCATTCCTGCCTGCTGCCTGCCCTGACCTCAGCGTGTTCTGACCCATTCCTGCCTGCACCCTGCCCTGACCTCAGCGTGTTCTGACCCATTCCTGCCTGCACCCTGCCCTGACCTCAGCGTGTTCTGACCCATTCCTGCCTGCTGCCTGCCCTGACCTCAGCGTGTTCCTGACCCATTCCTGCCTGCAGCCTGCCCTGACCTCAGCGTGTTCTGACCCATTCCTGCCTGCAGCCTGCCCTGACCTCAGCGTGTTCTGACCCATTCCTGCCTGCTGCCTGCCCTGACCTCAGCGTGTTCTGACCCATTCCTGCCTGCTGCCTGCCCTGACCTCAGCGTGTTCTGACCCATTCCTGCCTGCAGCCTGCCCTGACCTCAGCGTGTTCTGACCCATTCCTGCCTGCAGCCTGCCCTGACCTCAGCGTGTTCTGACCCATTCCTGCCTGCAGCCTGCCCTGACCTCAGCGTGTTCTGACCCATTCCTGCCTGCAGCCTGCCCTGACCTCAGCGTGTTCTGACCCATTCCTGCCTGCAGCCTGCCCTGACCTCAGCGTGTTCTGACCCATTCCTGCCTGCAGCCTGCCCTGACCTCAGCGTGTTCTGACCCATTCCTGCCTGCTGCCTGCCCTGACCTCAGCGTGTTCTGACCCATTCCTGCCTGCAGCCTGCCCTGACCTCAGCGTGTTCTGACCCATTCCTGCCTGCAGCCTGCCCTGACCTCAGCGTGTTCTGACCCATTCCTGCCTGCAGCCTGCCCTGACCTCAGCGTGTTCTGACCCATTCCTGCCTGCAGCCTGCCCTGACCTCAGCGTGTTCTGACCCATTCCTGCCTGCAGCCTGCCCTGACCTCAGCGTGTTCTGACCCATTCCTGCCTGCAGCCTGCCCTGACCTCAGCGTGTTCTGACCCATTCCTGCCTGCAGCCTGCCCTGACCTCAGCGTGTTCTGACCCATTCCTGCCTGCAGCCTGCCCTGACCTCAGCGTGTTCTGACCCATTCCTGCCTGCAGCCTGCCCTGACCTCAGCGTGTTCTGACCCATTCCTGCCTGCAGCCTGCCCTGACCTCAGCGTGTTCTGACTCATTCCTGCCTGCTGCCTGCCCTGACCTCAGCGTGTTCTGACCCATTCCTGCCTGCACCCTGCCCTGACCTCAGCGTGTTCTGACCCATTCCTGCCTGCAGCCTGCCCTGACCTCAGCGTGTTCTGACCCATTCCTGCCTGCTGCCTGCCCTGACCTCAGCGTGTTCCTGACCCATTCCTGCCTGCAGCCTGCCCTGACCTCAGCGTGTTCTGACCCATTCCTGCCTGCAGCCTGCCCTGACCTCAGCGTGTTCCTGACCCATTCCTGCCTGCACCCTGCCCTGACCTCAGCGTGTTCCTGACCCATTCCTGCCTGCAGCCTGCCCTGACCTCAGCATGTTCCTGACCCATTCCTGCCTGCAGCCTGCCCTGACCTCAGCGTGTTCTGACCCATTCCTGCCTGCACCCTGCCCTGACCTCAGCGTGTTCCTCACCCATTCCTGCCTGCAGCCTGCCCTGACCTCAGCATGTTCCTGACCCATTCCTGCCTGCAGCCTGCCCTGACCTCAGCGTGTTCTGACCCATTCCTGCCTGCAGCCTTCCCTGACCTCAGCGTGTTCTGACCCATTCTTGCCTGCAGCCTGCCCTGACCTCAGCGTGTTCTGACCCATTCCTGCCTGCAGCCTGCCCTGACCTCAGCGTGTTCTGACCCATTCCTGCCTGCAGCCTGCCCTGACCTCAGCGTGTTCTGACCCATTCCTGCCTGCAGCCTGCCCTGACCTCAGCGTGCTCTGACCCATTCCTGCCTGCAGCCTGCCCTGACCTCAGCGTGCTCTGACCCATTCCTGCCTGCAGCCTGCCCTGACCTCAGCGTGTTCTGACCCATTCCTGCCTGCAGCCTGCCCTGACCTCAGCGTGTTCTGACCCATTCCTGCCTGCACCCTGCCCTGACCTCAGCGTGTTCTGACCCATTCCTGCCTGCAGCCTGCCCTGACCTCAGCGTGTTCTGACCCATTCCTGCCTGCAGCCTGCCCTGACCTCAGCATGTTCTGACCCATTCCTGCCTGCACCCTGCCCTGACCTCAGCGTGTTCTGACCCATTTCTGCCTGCAGCGGCCCTGACCTCAGCGTGTTCTGACCCATTCCTGCCTGCTGCCTGCCCTAACCAGTAAATGTACTGACCCATTCCTGCCTGCACCCTGCCCTGAGCACTGAATGTTCTGACCCATTCCTGCCTGCAGCCTGCCCTGACCTCAGCGTGTTCTGACCCATTCCTGCCTGCAGCCTGCCCTGACCTCAGCGTGTTCCTGACCCATTCCTGCCTGCAGCCTGCCCTGACCTCAGCGTGTTCTGACCCATTCCTGCCTGCAGCCTGCCCTGACCTCAGCGTGTTCTGACCCATTCCTGACTGCAGCCTGCCCTGACCTCAGCGTGTTCTGACCCATTCCTGCCTGCACCCTGCCCTGACCTCAGCGTGTTCTGACCCATTCCTGCCTGCAGCCTGCCCTGACCTCAGCGTGTTCTGACCCATTCCTGCCTGCACCCTGCACTGACCTCAGCGTGTTCTGACCCATTCCTGCCTGCAGCCTGCCCTGACCTCAGCGTGTTCTGACCCATTCCTGCCTGCAGCCTGCCCTGACCTCAGCGTGTTCTGACCCATTCCTGCCTGCAGCCTGCCCTGACCTCAGCGTGTTCTGACCCATTCCTGCCTGCAGCCTGCCCTGACCTCAGCGTGTTCTGACCCATTCCTGCCTGCAGCCTGCCCTGACCTCAGCGTGTTCTGACCCATTCCTGCCTGCAGCCTGCCCTGACCTCAGCGTGTTCTGACCCATTCCTGCCTGCAGCCTGCCCTGACCTCAGCGTGTTCTGACCCATTCCTGCCTGCAGCCTGCCCTGACCTCAGCGTGTTCTGACTCATTCCTGCCTGCTGCCTGCCCTGACCTCAGCGTGTTCTGACCCATTCCTGCCTGCACCCTGCCCTGACCTCAGCGTGTTCTGACCCATTCCTGCCTGCAGCCTGCCCTGACCTCAGCGTGTTCTGACCCATTCCTGCCTGCTGCCTGCCCTGACCTCAGCGTGTTCCTGACCCATTCCTGCCTGCAGCCTGCCCTGACCTCAGCGTGTTCTGACCCATTCCTGCCTGCAGCCTGCCCTGACCTCAGCGTGTTCCTGACCCATTCCTGCCTGCACCCTGCCCTGACCTCAGCGTGTTCCTGACCCATTCCTGCCTGCAGCCTGCCCTGACCTCAGCATGTTCCTGACCCATTCCTGCCTGCAGCCTGCCCTGACCTCAGCGTGTTCTGACCCATTCCTGCCTGCACCCTGCCCTGACCTCAGCGTGTTCCTGACCCATTCCTGCCTGCAGCCTGCCCTGACCTCAGCATGTTCCTGACCCATTCCTGCCTGCAGCCTGCCCTGACCTCAGCGTGTTCTGACCCATTCCTGCCTGCAGCCTTCCCTGACCTCAGCGTGTTCTGACCCATTCTTGCCTGCAGCCTGCCCTGACCTCAGCGTGTTCTGACCCATTCCTGCCTGCAGCCTGCCCTGACCTCAGCGTGTTCTGACCCATTCCTGCCTGCAGCCTGACCTCAGCGTGTTCTGACCCATTCCTGCCTGCAGCCTGCCCTGACCTCAGCGTGCTCTGACCCATTCCTGCCTGCAGCCTGCCCTGACCTCAGCGTGTTCTGACCCATTCCTGCCTGCAGCCTGCCCTGACCTCAGCGTGTTCTGACCCATTCCTGCCTGCACCCTGCCCTGACCTCAGCGTGTTCTGACCCATTCCTGCCTGCAGCCTGCCCTGACCTCAGCGTGTTCTGACCCATTCCTGCCTGCAGCCTGCCCTGACCTCAGCATGTTCTGACCCATTCCTGCCTGCACCCTGCCCTGACCTCAGCGTGTTCTGACCCATTTCTGCCTGCAGCGGCCCTGACCTCAGCGTGTTCTGACCCATTCCTGCCTGCTGCCTGCCCTAACCAGTAAATGTACTGACCCATTCCTGCCTGCACCCTGCCCTGAGCACTGAATGTTCTGACCCATTCCTGCCTGCAGCCTGCCCTGACCTCAGCGTGTTCTGACCCATTCCTGCCTGCAGCCTGCCCTGACCTCAGCGTGTTCCTGACCCATTCCTGCCTGCAGCCTGCCCTGACCTCAGCGTGTTCTGACCCATTCCTGCCTGCAGCCTGCCCTGACCTCAGCGTGTTCTGACCCATTCCTGACTGCAGCCTGCCCTGACCTCAGCGTGTTCTGACCCATTCCTGCCTGCACCCTGCCCTGACCTCAGCGTGTTCTGACCCATTCCTGCCTGCAGCCTGCCCTGACCTCAGCGTGTTCTGACCCATTCCTGCCTGCACCCTGCACTGACCTCAGCGTGTTCTGACCCATTCCTGCCTGCAGCCTGCCCTGACCTCAGCGTGTTCTGACCCATTCCTGCCTGCAGCCTGCCCTGACCTCAGCGTGTTCTGACCCATTCCTGCCTGCAGCCTGCCCTGACCTCAGCGTGTTCTGACCCATTCCTGCCTGCAGCCTGCCCTGACCTCAGCGTGTTCTGACCCATTCCTGCCTGCAGCCTGCCCTGACCTCAGCGTGTTCTGACCCATTCCTGCCTGCAGCCTGCTCTGACCTCAGCGTGTTCTGACCCATTCCTGCCTGCAGCCTGCCCTGACCTCAGCGTGTTCTGACCCATTCCTGCCTGCAGCCTGCCCTGACCTCAGCGTGTTCTGACCCATTCCTGCCTGCAGCCTGCCCTGACCTCAGCGTGTTCTGACCCATTCCTGCCTGCAGCCTGCCCTGACCTCAGCGTGTTCTGACCCATTCCTGCCTGCAGCCTGCCCTGACCTCAGCGTGTTCTGACCCATTCCTGCCTGCAGCCTGCCCTGACCTCAGCGTGTTCTGACCCATTCCTGCCTGCAGCCTGCCCTGACCTCAGCGTGTTCTGACCCATTCCTGCCTGCAGCCTGCCCTGACCTCAGCGTGTTCTGACCCATTCCTGCCTGCAGCCTGCCCTGACCTCAGCGTGTTCTGACCCATTCCTGCCTGCAGCCTGCCCTGACCTCAGCGTGTTCTGACCCATTCCTGCCTGCAGCCTGCCCTGACCTCAGCGTGTTCTGACCCATTCCTGCCTGCAGCCTGCCCTGACCTCAGCGTGTTCTGACCCATTCCTGCCTGCAGCCTGCCCTGACCTCAGCGTGTTCTGACCCATTCCTGCCTGCAGCCTGCCCTGACCTCAGCGTGTTCTGACCCATTCCTGCCTGCAGCCTGCTCTGACCTCAGCGTGTTCTGACCCATTCCTGCCTGCAGCCTGCCCTGACCTCAGCGTGTTCTGACCCATTCCTGCCTGCAGCCTGCCCTGACCTCAGCGTGTTCCTGACCCATTCCTGCCTGCAGCCTACCCTGACCTCAGCGTGTTCTGACCCATTCCTGCCTGCAGCCTGCCCTGACCTCAGCGTCTTCTGACCCATTCCTGCCTGCAGCCTGCCCTGACCTCAGCGTGTTCTGACCCATTCCTGCCTGCAGCCTGCCCTGACATCAGCGTGTTCTGACCCATTCCTGCCTGCAGCCTGCCCTGACCTCAGCGTGTTCTGACCCATTCCTGCCTGCAGCCTGCCCTGACCTCAGCGTGTTCTGACCCATTCCTGCCTGCAGCCTGCCCTGACCTCAGCGTGTTCTGACCCATTCCTGCCTGCTGCCTGCTCTGACCTCAGCGTGTTCTGACCCATTCCTGCCTGCAGCCTGCCCTGACCTCAGCGTGTTCTGACCCATTCCTGCCTGCAGCCTGCCCTGACCTCAGCGTGTTCTGACCCATTCCTGCCTGCAGCCTGCCCTGACCTCAGCGTGTTCTGACCCATTCCTGCCTGCAGCCTGCCCTGACCTCAGCGTGTTCTGACCCATTCCTGCCTGCAGCCTGCCCTGACCTCAGCGTGTTCTGACCCATTCCTGCCTGCAGCCTGCCCTGACCTCAGCGTGTTCTGACCCATTCCTGCCTGCAGCCTGCCCTGACCTCAGCGTGTTCTGACCCATTCCTGCCTGCAGCCTGCCCTGACCTCAGCGTGTTCTGACCCATTCCTGCCTGCAGCCTGCCCTGACCTCAGCGTGTTCTGACCCATTCCTGCCTGCAGCCTGCCCTGACCTCAGCGTGTTCTGACCCATTCCTGCCTGCAGCCTGCCCTGACCTCAGCGTGTTCTGACCCATTCCTGCCTGCAGCCTGCCCTGACCTCAGCGTGTTCTGACCCATTCCTGCCTGCAGCCTGCCCTGACCTCAGCGTGTTCTGACCCATTCCTGCCTGCAGCCTGCCCTGACCTCAGCGTGTTCTGACCCATTCCTGCCTGCAGCCTGCTCTGACCTCAGCGTGTTCTGACCCATTCCTGCCTGCAGCCTGCCCTGACCTCAGCGTGTTCTGACCCATTCCTGCCTGCAGCCTGCCCTGACCTCAGCGTGTTCCTGACCCATTCCTGCCTGCAGCCTACCCTGACCTCAGCGTGTTCTGACCCATTCCTGCCTGCAGCCTGCCCTGACCTCAGCGTGTTCTGACCCATTCCTGCCTGCAGCCTGCCCTGACCTCAGCGTGTTCTGACCCATTCCTGCCTGCAGCCTGCCCTGACCTCAGCGTGTTCTGACCCATTCCTGCCTGCAGCCTGCCCTGACCTCAGCGTGTTCTGACCCATTCCTGCCTGCAGCCTGCCCTGACCTCAGCGTGTTCTGACCCATTCCTGCCTGCACCCTGCCCTGACCTCAGCGTGTTCTGACCCATTCCTGCCTGCAGCCTGCCCTGACCTCAGCGTGTTCTGACCCATTGCTGCCTGCAGCCTGCCCTGACCTCAGCGTGTTCTGACCCATTCCTGCCTGCACCCTGCCCTGACCTCAGCGTGTTCTGACCCATTCCTGCCTGCAGCCTGCCCTGACCTCAGCGTGTTCTGACCCATTCCTGCCTGCAGCCTGCCCTGACCTCAGCGTGTTCTGACCCATTCCTGCCTGCACCCTGCCCTGACCTCAGCGTGTTCTGACCCATTCCTGCCTGCAGCCTGCCCTGACCTCAGCGTGTTCTGACCCATTCCTGCCTGCACCCTGCCCTGACCTCAGCGTGTTCTGACCCATTCCTGCCTGCTGCCTGCCCTAACCAGTAAATGTACTGACCCATTCCTGCCTGCACCCTGCCCTGAGCACTGAATGTTCTGACCCATTCCTGCCTGCACCCTGCCCTGACCTCAGTGTGTTTCTGACCCATTCCTGCCTCACCCTTCAGTACTTTGTTCTGCCTTTTTACCTGCCATTCCTCTATATCACCTTCCCTGGCCCAGTCCTGTGTATCACAGACAGTCTCTCCTGCTACGTTTAAGGATCGGCCCAGGCCTGTTGGCTCCTGCCATTGGAATCCTGGTTTCCTGAATCTGAAGACAATGTGTTCTGGTACCAACTCCAGTCCTGACCAATCCAGATTTGGCCATCTCCAGCTTCAGCCCCATCCTTTCCAGATGTGACAAAAAGAATGTGATAGGTGCTCCTAAATAGTGATGTTAACTGATAAAGTGCTTAATAACAATAATTCCCACAAGAAGAAGCGTTAAGTGCACTAATCAATAAATCAATGTAAGATTATAAGTGCAAAATAAAAGTGCAATATTGAAACAAGTGCAAAATTGCAGCTCAAAACCTTAAGATGAATGGTCCAATTCTCCTCTGTAGAGAAGTCTGACGAAAAAAATGGGGAGCGCATATATGAGCACATAAAAAATTAAACATAAAAACACTGCATAGTGCAGTTTGCTTCAATGGGGCCTGTCACGATCGTGCTCACCCCAAACCTGGACCGGACCGCGGGGCTGAGGTGGGGATGGATGTACACCGACCTTAGACCACGATGCCTGGTCCGGGTTGTGCAGTCCGTAGAGGAGGGTAGCCGGGTCAGGTTTGGAGAAGGCAGCATAAGCTTATTCCAGGCTGGGGTCAGGGCAGGCGGCACAGGAGCGATGGACGAGGTCACAGGCTGAGGTCCTCATTGGTAAGGCATCAGGGCAAGGGAAGGTCTCAGGGACAGGACTCCTACAGTGCAGCGGATCCATAGCAGGTGCTCCAGCACAGGAGGTCCACATGAACAGGAAGGGCTTCGGCAAGGGCGCTTCAGCGTAGATGCTGTAGCGTAACCAAGGCGAAAACTTTAAAGAAGAAGGAAGCTTCAGCACAGGGGCTTCAGCACGGCAGCGGTCTCTAGACGGAGGAGACCCCAGGACGCAGGAGGCTTCAGCACAGGAAGGGCCTCTGGATGGAGGAGGCTCCAGGACACCGGAAGCTTCAGCACAGGGCTTCAGCGCAGGAAGGCCAAGACGGCCAAGCAGAGGCGTTGTGGCAAACACAGTCACACCAAGAAGGATTATGCTCAGCAGCTTCCTGGGGGAAGGGCTGACCCTAAATAGCATGGGCTCTCAAAAGGGACAGAGCTGTATAGCAGGCAGCATGAAGCAGACTGCAGAGGGAGTCTGTAGGCGGACGCTCACAGAGGTATGCAAGGGAGACTGGTTATGGTGAAATTAAATAAAGCTTTTATTGCGCCTGTTTCCTTAACATCAGGAAACCATCCAAACAAGGGGTAAACAAAGCTTCTGTTCACTTGGGAGTATTTCTAGTGAAATACTATGCATCCACAACTCCCTTTAGATAAGCATGTCTCCCAGCCCCAAACATATAGCATGAAATGAACAGATATAAAAAGTGTTATAAATGAAAGTCTTATCTGTTTGTAGTGGTTTGGAGGGAAAATCTCTGTCCATTGTTGTTCCCTTTTTCTCAGGGTTTGTCAGCATTCAGGTTTAGAAGTTTCCCCTGTGTCTTGAAAGCAGCTCTGCTGTTTCTTCTGGCAGGCTCAAGCCTGTTTGTCTCCAAGTTCAGCTCAGGTGTGAGCTAAAGATTCTCTCTTCCTGTCTCAAAAGACAGGCTTTTCTAAGCCATCTAATCAGGCAGGTGGTGTTTGTTAATTGACTACCAGCAGTTAACCACCACACTGATGGATTAGAGGTACATTACCTGAACAGGGATAACTCTGTGGGATGAGGACTCACAGTCTCCTAGTGTAAAAACAGCATTTCCCACATCAGTTGTGGCTAAAAATCAGGATATCTTGCTTCCTGGTTTTAATGTTGGTATTCAGGGTCTGGGTATTCCACGGTTGAGATGCGGGTTATCGCGTTTCGCTTTGGAATGGCTTCGTCAGGAGTCGGGGTGACTTCGAGATGACTCCTGATGAAGCCGTTCCAAAGCGAAATGCGTTGCAGCACCAGTAAGCGATCATCCGCATTTCAACCGTGGAAGCCGGACTGTATCCCATCCCCATCCGCATCAGCTGATCACGCCGGAAGTGACAAAACGCGATACCGGAAGTGCAGTGGATGAGGAGACGCCGGCACCAGGCGGACTGGTGAGAGTATCGGACACTACCCAGCTATACTTTGATACGCCTGTAATGTAAGTGTGCATTGTGCTCACACCTATATAACACATTAAGCCTATACAGTTTGCAGTATGGTTGTGTTTCTGTTTTATTGAGAGTGCCATACCATCACCACACTGAGGAACACCCAGACCGTGAACACCAGCATTAAAACCAGGAAGCAAGATATCCTGATCTCTAGCCAGAACTGATGTGGGAAATGCAGGTTTTACACTGAGAATGTGAGTCCCCACTCCACAGAATTTTCCAAAATCTTCGGACCCTATTGAAGCAAACGGCACTCAAGGCATGTAGTGTTTTTATGTTTTTTTATTTATATGGTGATACCAGCGCTCGCCAATTTTTTTGTCATAATCCAGATCTGGCCTGCTCCAGCCCCATCCTATCTATATAGGATAGTATGATCAGCACACATGTTCAGAGGCCTGCTTCAGCATTAACATGTGTCTACACATGTATGCTGATACTATCCTATATACACGCAGCCCAGCCTCTCTGCACATGTATGCTGCTGATACTATTCTATATACATGCAGTCCCAGCTTCTCTGCACATGTATGCTGATACTATCCTATATACACGCAGCCCCAGCCTCTCTGCACATGTATGCGGATGCTATCCTATATACACCAGTAACCAACAAAGCAATCATGCCCATATTATAAGCAATCATGCCTTATCATGCCCATATTATATGGGTATGATGTACCACTATGCCACTCAATGGGTACAGGGTGGGTATAGTGGGTCCAGGGTAGGTGGTTAGGCCTTACTTACTATAGCAGTTATTAACCGCTAAGGGGATTAAGGGATTAGGGCCATTAAAATGTATTTTCCTATGTATTTTTTCTGGCAACGAAGGACATGGACCTGGAGTATGCTGATGAGGACACCCTTCATATTGGCAGGGGTAAGTAGATCAGTTGTTATTGACTTTATTTATGCTGGCTAATGTTGTGTTTAATAATGGGCAAATAATCTATTATCCATATCTGGATAATAGTTAGTTTGCCCATTACTGTACTGCGTGTGTTTGGTGGTGGTGGGGGGGGGTGTATTGATTTAAATATAGGCCGTGTTTTATTTTTTTACATACAGGATTGGTACCTCAGGCCTCCACTACTAGCTCTGCTATTACTCCTTCCATTGAAGGTTGGTACCTAACACAGAATTAGACCTCCTTCCTTTTTTTAACTTAGTTAGCCTTTAATATAGTCATTAGTTTATAGGCTTATCCGTAGGCCTAGTATCAGACATTCATTCGAGGTGGTGGGAGCACATATGGGCCCTTTGTTTCTTCTCTGCATGGAGCAACAACAACATTGTGACGGCAGAATGACTGACAGCCGCGTTGCCCCTCCCCCCTGCTCATGGAGATGGAAGCCCTATAGCTCCTACACGACGCATGCGCAACACTATAGAGAAGCCGAAAGGATCTAGGACAAGACAGAATCACATAGCGCCGAGCATGACGTCACCGCATCAGCACTGTCGTGCGAGTGGAGGACACGTGGGACACCGCGCTGACGCGCAGTCGCTCACCCACCACCAATTTGGCCAGATGCAGGAAACAGGACCAATCAGCAGGCGCGGAGAGAGCACGCCCAGCGCTCTGACATCACTCGACCTATCACAGACTTTCTCAGCAATGCGGAGGAGCAAGCAGGGCACTATTGGGCTAACGGAGGTGTTTTGAATTATTCACGTAGTAATGGACTATATATATTGGACTTTCTTATCTTTTCTTTGCCAGTCACTTGATAAAGAACTCTGTGCAGCTCGAAACGTTGTGTGTGCCGCTAAAAGAATAAATTTCCTTTCTGCAAATCTGACGTGCCCTGGATCTTCCACTTACTTCCATACACTTAGAAATCACTTCGAAATCACTTAGAAATCACACCAGACAGGGTTTTTTTCCTGAACCACGAAGCACCAGTGCCTTAAACGCAAGTATATTGCTTACGTTATAATTAATTTAAGGTGTGCAAGACTGAATCTCTCATTCACAAATAGTCTGTTATCCATATCTGGATAATAGTTATTTTGCCCATTACTATACTTTATGTATTTGTTGGGGGGGGGGGGTATTTATTTAAATGTAGGCCATGTCTTTGTTTTTTTAAATACAGGGAATGGTACCGCAGGCCAGCGGGGACCCACGTGGACAACCCGAGGACCCCCGGATGCCCACGAGAACTCCCAGACGCCCACGGGGACCACCTGTGGGGAGGAACCAGGGACCCCTATGGGGCCCCCGACGACCCTCAGGGACCACCCTAAAGCCCCCAAGCCCCCATGGGAACTACCTAAGAGCCCCCAGACACCATTGGGGATGACCCGGGGATCTCCAGACACCCACGGGGACCACCCGGGGATCCTGTTGGGGCTCTCGGGGACAACCTGGAGGCCACGGAGCCTAGCGGTGACCACCGAGGGCCCCCAGACACCCGTGGGTACCCCTTGGGATGCACTATGGGGCCTGCGGACACCCGTTGGGACCACCCGGGGTCCCTCGCCGGCCTGTGGTATTAATCGTGTGTGTGAAAAAATACATAATGGTTTTATGTGGGGGCACAGGGGGTGGGTGGGTTGTGTATTCTTGTGTATTAGATATTGTAATAGTTATTGGGGGCCTAGGAGGTGGGTAGTGGGGCTGTTGTGTATATTTGTTTTATTTTGGGTAGGTGAAGGGGGTAGTAGCCCCAAGAATGGGTGTTTAGGTCTACCGGGTTGGTAGCAGATAACCGCTAAGGTAATGAAGGGGTTAAGTCCACACGCTACCCACCCGCAAGGCCTAAACAACCACCAAGGGCGAAATACCACCTTCACCCACCCCCGCTACCCACAATAAGCCTGGCACTGGTGGTTATCCCCTTCATTGCCTTAGCGGTTAGCCGCTAAGGTAATGATGTTGGCTGTAAATGCATTTTTCAGGTATCTGATTCATGCCGGGGGCTCCGGTGCTGGTATTAATGAATATCAGCTCCGGAGACCCCGGCATCAATCCGATGCAGGGAAAAGGCCTGATTTTTTCTAACTCCTGTCTCGCTGCTCATCCCCACCTTCTTGCCACCTTTTTGTGGCGATTTGGAGAGAAATTCTCCATTCTAGAGCAGGCGAGAAGCTGGTCAGGGCTACGAGAATACAGCGAGTTGGAAAAGCTGGCGATAAGCGGTGAGATAAGGCCTATTGCCGAGCAGTGAGATAGGGCCTATCGCCGAGCGGTGAGATAGGGCCTATCGCCGAGCGGTGAGATAGGGCCTATCGCCGAGCGGTGAGATAGGGCCTATCGCCGAGCGGTGAGATAGGGCCTATCGCCGAGCGGTGAGATAGGGCCTATCGCCGAGCAGTGAGATAGGGCCTATCGCCGAGCAGTGAGATAGGGCCTATCGCCGAGCGATGAGATAGGGCCTATCGCCGAGCGGTTGGTGTTTTTTGTTTTTTTTCGGGGAAAAACGGGGATTTTTGCTGTAATCGCAGCTTCTCGGGGCTTACTGAATAGCTGCCGGCTTTTTTGCGAGAAGCTGGCGATGAGGGGCGTATCGCTGCTTGTAGAATGAGGCCCTATATTTGGTAAGCTTCCCGTGACAGAGCTACAGATCAGAACCCGCTCTAACACTAATCTCACCTCCGTTACCAACTTCACATATTTAGATATGCGGCTTCCAAACACCAATGTAATGTTTACTTGTCATATTGCTAAACTCTATCCCGAACTAGGTGTACGTTATACACATCCCCCCACCCCCCTTTTGGCGGCCTTGCTCACCCTTGATGATGGCCCAGCCCCCCCCCCCCCTGTCATGGGCCCTGTCCCCCCCACCCCTGTCGGCGGCTCTGTCTCCCTCAGTATTAGTACCTGGAGCTGACTATACCAGCACCTCCTCAGTATTAGTACCTGGACCTGACTATACAAGCACCTCCTCAGTATTAGTACCTGGACCTGACTATACCAGCACCTGCTCAGTATTAGTACCTGGAGCTGGCTATACCAGCACCTCCTCAGTATTAGTACCTGCAGCCGGCTATACCAGCACCTCCTCTGTATTAGTTTCTGGACCTGGCTATACCAGCACCTCCTCAATATTAGTACCTGGAGCCGGCTATGCCAGCACCTCCTCAGTATTAGTACCTGGAGCTGGCTATACCAGCACCTCCTCAGTGTTAGTACCTGGAGCTGGCTATACCAGCACCTCCTCAGTATTAGTACCTGGAGCTGACTATACCAGCACCTCCTCAGTATTAGTACCTGGAGCTGGCTATACCAGCACCTCCTCAGTATTAGTTCCTGGAGCCGGCTATGCCAGCACCTCCTCAGTATTAGTACCTGGACCTGGCTATACCAGCACCTCCTCAGTATTAGTACCTGGAGTCGGCTATACCGGCACCTCCTCAGTATTAGTACCTGGAGCAGGCTATACCAGCACCTCCTCAGTATTAGTACCTGGAGCCGGCTATACCGGCACCTCCTCAGTATTAGTACCTGCAGCCGGCTATACCAGCACCTCCTCAGTATTAGTATCTGGACCTGGCTATACCAGCACCTCCTCAATATTAGTACCTGGAGCCGGCTATGCCAGCACCTCCTCAGTATTAGTACCTGGAGCTGGCTATACCAGCACCTCCTCAGTGTTAGTACCTGGAGCTGGCTATACCAGCACCTCCTCAGTATTAGTACCTGGAGCTGACTATACCAGCACCTCCTCAGTATTAGTACCTGGAGCCGGCTATACCAGCACCTCCTCAGTATTAGTACCTGGAGCCGGCTATGCCAGCACCTCCTCAGTATTAGTACCTGGAGCCGGCTATACCAGCACCTCCTCAGTATTAGTACCTGGAGCTGGCTATACCGGCACCTCCTCAATATTAGTACCTGGAGCTGGCCATACCAGCACCTCCTCAGTATTAGTACCTGGAGCTGGCTATACCAGCACTTCCTCAGTATTAGTACCTGCATCTGGCCATACCAGCACCTCCTCAATATTAGTACCTGGAGCCGGCTATACCAGCACCTCCTCAATATTAGTACCTGGAGCCGGCTATACCAGCACCTCCTCAGTATTAGTACCTGGAGCTAGCTATACCGGCACCTCCTCAATATTAGTACCTGGAGCTGGCTGTACCAGCACCTCCTCGGTATTAGTACCTGGAGCTGGCTATACCAGCACCTCCTCAGTATTAGTACCTGGAGCCGGCCATACCAGCATCTCCTCAGTATTAGTACCTGGAGCTGGCTATACCGGCACCTCCTCAATATTAGTACCTGCAGCTGGCCATACCAGCACCTCCTCAGTATTAGTACCTGGAGCTGGCTATACCAGCACCTCCTCAGTATTAGTACCTGGAGCTGGCTATACCGGCACCTCCTCGGTATTAGTACCTGGAGCTGGCTATACCAGCACCCCCTCAGTATTAATACAGGGAGCTGGCTATACCGGCACCTCCTCAATATTAGTACCTGCAGCTGGCTATACCAGCACCTCCTCAGTATTAGTACCTGGAGCTGGCTATACCAGCACCTCCTCAGTGTTAGTACCTGGACCTGGCTATACCAGCACCTCCTCAGTATTAGTACCTGGAGCTGGCTATACCAGTACCTCCTCAGTATTAGTACCTGGAGCCGGCTATACCATCACCTCCTCAGTGTTAGTACCTGGAGCTGGCTATACCAGCACCTCCTCAGTATTAGTACCTGGAGCTGACTATACCAGCACCTCCTCAGTATTAGTACCTGGAGCTGGCCATACCAGCACCTCCTCAGTATTAGTACCTGGGGCTGGCCATACCAGCACCTCCTCAGTATTAATACCGGGAGCTGGCCATACCAGCACCTCCTCAGTATTAGTACCTGCAGCTGGCTATACCAGCACCTCCTCAATATTAGTACCTGGAGCTGGCTATACCAGCACCTCCTCAGTATTAATACCTGGAGCTTACTGTACCAGCACCCCCTCAGTATTAATACCTGGAGCTTACTGTACCAGCACCTCCTCGGTATTAGTACCTGGAGCCGGCTATACCAGCACCTCCTCAATATTAGTACCTGGATCCGGCTATACCAGCACCTCCTCAGTATTAGTACCTGGAGCTGGCTATACCAGCACCCCCTCAGTATTAATACCTGGAGCTTACTGTACCAGCACCTCCTCGGTATTAGTACCTGGACCTTACTGTACCAGCACCTCCTCGGTATTAGTACCTGGAGCTGGCTATACCAGCACCTCCTCAGTATTGGTACCTGGAGCTGGCTATACCAGCACCCCCTCAGTATTAGTACCTGGAGCTGGCTATACCGGCACCTCCTCAGTATTAGTACCTGGAGCTGGCTATACCAGCACCTCCTCAGTATTAGTACCTGGAGCCGGCTATACCAGCACCTCCTCAGTATTAGTACCTGGAGCTGGCTATACCAGCACCTCCTCAGTATTAGTACCTGGAGCTGGCTATACCGGCACCTCCTCAGTATTAGTACCTGGAGCTGGCAATACCAGCACCTCCTCAGTATTAGTACCTGCAGCTGGCTGTACCAGAACCTCGTCAGTATTAATACCGGGAGCTGGCTATACCAGCACCTCCTCAGTATTAGTACCTGGACCTGGCTGTACCAGCACCTACTCAGTATTAATACCGGGAGCCGGCTATACCAGCACCTCCTCAGTATTAGTACCTGCAGCTGGCTATACCAGCACCTCCTCAGTGTTAGTACCTGGAGCTGGCTATACCAGCACCTCCTCAGTATTAGTACCTGGACCTGGCTATACCGGCACCTCCTCAATATTAGTACCTGGAGCTGGCTATACCAGCACATCTTCAGTATTAGTACCTGGAGCCGGCTATACCAGCACCTCCTCAGTATTAGTACCTAGAGATGGCTATACCAGCACCTCCTCAGTATTAGTACCTGGAGCTGGCTATACCAGTACCTCCTCAGTATTAGTACCTGGAGCCGGCTATACCATCACCTCCTCAGTGTTAGTACCTGGAGCTGGCCATACCAGCACCTCCTCAGTATTAGTACCTGCAGCTGGCTATACCAGCACCTCCTCGGTATTAGTACCTGGATCTGGCTATACCAGCACCTCCTCAATATTAGTACCTGGAGCTGGCTATACCAGCACCTCCTCAGTATTAATACCTGGAGCTTACTGTACCAGCACCCCCTCAGTATTAATACCTGGAGCTTACTGTACCAGCACCTCCTCGGTATTAGTACCTGGAGCCGGCTATACCAGCACCTCCTCAATATTAGTACCTGGATCCGGCTATACCAGCACCTCCTCAGTATTAGTACCTGGAGCTGGCTATACCAGCACCCCCTCAGTATTAATACCTGGAGCTTACTGTACCAGCACCTCCTCGGTATTAGTACCTGGACCTTACTGTACCAGCACCTCCTCGGTATTAGTACCTGGAGCTGGCTATACCAGCACCTCCTCAGTATTGGTACCTGGAGCTGGCTATACCAGCACCCCCTCAGTATTAGTACCTGGACCTGGCTATACCAGCACCTCCTCAGTATTAGTACCTGGAGCCGGCTATACCAGCACCTCCTCAGTATTAGTACCTGGAGCTGGCTATACCGGCACCTCCTCAGTATTAGTACCTGGAGCTGGCTATACCAGCACCTCCTCAGTATTAGTACCTGGAGCCGGCTATACCAGCACCTCCTCAGTATTAGTACCTGGAGCTGGCTATACCAGCACCTCCTCAGTATTAGTACCTGGAGCTGGCTATACCGGCACCTCCTCAGTATTAGTACCTGGAGCTGGCAATACCAGCACCTCCTCAGTATTAGTACCTGCAGCTGGCTGTACCAGAACCTCGTCAGTATTAATACCGGGAGCTGGCTATACCAGCACCTCCTCAGTATTAGTACCTGGACCTGGCTGTACCAGCACCTACTCAGTATTAATACCGGGAGCCGGCTATACCAGCACCTCCTCAGTATTAGTACCTGCAGCTGGCTATACCAGCACCTCCTCAGTGTTAGTACCTGGAGCTGGCTATACCAGCACCTCCTCAGTATTAGTACCTGGACCTGGCTATACCGGCACCTCCTCAATATTAGTACCTGGAGCTGGCTATACCAGCACATCTTCAGTATTAGTACCTGGAGCCGGCTATACCAGCACCTCCTCAGTATTAGTACCTAGAGATGGCTATACCAGCACCTCCTCAGTATTAGTACCTGGAGCTGGCTATACCAGCACCTCCTCAGTATTAGTATCTGGAGCTGGCCATACCAGCACCTGCTCAGTATTAGTACCTGGACCTGGCTCTACCAGCACCTCCTCAGTATTATTACCTGGAGCTGGCTATACCAGCACCTTCTCAGTATTAGTACCTGGAGCTGGCTATACCGGCACCTCCTCAGTATTAGTACCTGGAGCCGGCTATACAAGCATCTCCTCAGTATTAGTACCTGGACCTGGCTATACCAGCACCTCCTCAGTATTAGTACCTGGAGCTGGCTATACCAGCACCTCCTCAGTATTAGTACCTGCAGCTGGCTATACCAGCACCTCCTCAGTATTAGTACCTGGAGACGGCTATACCAGCACCTCCTCAGTATTAGTACCTGGAGACGGCTATACCAGCACCCCCTCAGTATTAGTACCTGGACCTGTCTATACCAGCACCTCCTCAGTATTTATATCCGGAGCCGGCTATACCAGCACCTCCTCAGTATTAGTACCTGGAGCTGGCTATACCGGCACCTCCTCAGTATTAGTACCTGGAGCTGGCTATACCAGCACCTCCTCAGTATTAGTACCTGGAGCTGGCTATACCAGCACCTCCTCAGTATTAGTACCTGGAGCCGGCTATACCAGCACCTCCTCAGTATTAGTACCTGGAGCCGGCTAAACCAGCACCTCCTCAGTATTAGTACCTGGAGCCGGCTATACCAGCACCTCCACAATTAGTACCTGGAGCTGGCTATACCAGCACCTCCTCAGTATTAGTACCTGCAGCTGGCTATACCAGCACCTCCTCAGTATTAGTACCTGCAGCTGGCTATGCCAGCACCTCCTCAGTATTAATACCGGGAGCTGGCTATACCAGCACCTCCTCAGTATTAGTACCTGGAGCCGGCTATACCAGCACCTCCTCAGTATTAGTACCTGGAGCTGGCTATACCGGCACCTCCTCAGTATTAGTACCTGGAGCTGGCTATACCAGCACCTCCTCAGTATTAGTACCTGGAGCTGGCTATACCAGCACCTCCTCAGTATTAGTACCTGGAGCTGGCTATACCAGCACCTCCTCAGTATTAGTACCTGGACCTGGCTATACCGGCACCTCCTTAATATTAGTACCTGCAGCTGGCTATTCCAGCACCTCCTCAGTGTTAGTACCTGGAGCTGGCTATACCAGCACCTCCTCAGTATTAGTACCTGGACCTGGCTATACTGGCACCTCCTCAATATTAGTACCTGGAGCTGGCTATACCAGCACATCCTCAGTATTAGTACCTGGAGCCGGCTATACCAGCACCTCCTCAGTATTAGTACCTGGAGCTGGCTATACCAGCACCTCCTCAGTATTAGTATCTGGAGCTGGCTATACCAGCACATCCTCAGTATTAGTACCTGGAGCTGGCCATACCAGCACCTGCTCAGTATTAGTACCTGGACCTAGCTCTACCAGCATTTCCTCAGTATTATTACCTGGAGCTGGCTATACCAGCACCTCCTCAGTATTAGTACCTGCAGCTGGCTATACCAGCACCTCCTCAGTATTAGTACATGGAGCTGGCTATACCAGCACCTCCTCAGTATTAATACCGGGAGCCGGCTATACCAGCACCTCCTCAGTATTAGTACCTGGAGCTGGCTATACCAGCACCTCCTCAGTATTAGTACCTGGACCTGGCTATACCGGCACCTCCTTAATATTAGTACCTGCAGCTGGCTATACCAGCACCTCCTCAGTGTTAGTACCTGGAGCTGGCTATACCAGCACCTCCTCACTATTAGTACCTGGACCTGGCTATACCGGCACCTCCTCAATATTAGTACCTGGAGCTGGCTATACCAGCACATCCTCAGTATTAGTACCTGGAGCCGGCTATACCAGCACCTCCTCAGTATTAGTACCTGGAGCTGGCTATACCAGCACCTCCTCAGTGTTAGTATCTGGAGCTGGCTATACCAGCACATCCTCAGTATTAGTACCTGGAGCTGGCCATACCAGCACCTGCTCAGTATTAGTACCTGGACCTGGCTCTACCAGCATTTCCTCAGTATTATTACCTGGAGCTGGCTATACCAGCACCTCCTCGGTATTAGTACCTGGAGCCGGCTATACCAGCACCTCCTCAGTATTAGTACCTGCAGCTGGCTATACCAGCACCTCCTCAGTATTAGTACCTGGAGCTGGCTATACCGGCACCTCCTCAGTATTAGTACCTGGAGACGGCTATACCAGCACCTCCTCAGTATTAGTACCTGGAGATGGCTATACCAGCACCTGCTCAGTATTAGTACCTGGAGCTGGCTGTACCAGCACCTCCTCAGTATTAGTACCTGGAGCTGGGACATTAGCTCCTCAGCAGAGAGATTTCCTGGTCGGATCAGAGTCCTTTACTTGGACTGATAACAGCTGAGAATATGAACCCTCCCAAAGACCAGCAAGTGCCCCAGAGCCACAGTCACATGTGGAAGTGCAGGCATACTGCTGTATGGTGCTGGAGGGGGGTACATGCACACTGCAGTGTGGTGCTGGAGGGGGTACATGCACACTGCAGTATGGTGCTGGAGGGGGGTACATGCACACTGCTGTATGGTGCTGGAGGGTGGTACATGCACACTGCAGTATGGTGCTGGAGGGGGGTACATGCACACTGCTGTATGGTGCTGGAGGGGGGTACATGCACACTGCTGTATGGTGCTGGAGGGGGGTACATGCACACTGCAGTGTGGTGCTGGAGGGGGGTACATGCACACTGCAGTATGGTGCTGGAGGGGGTACATGCACACTGCAGTATGGCGCTGGAGGGGGGTACATGCACACTGCAGTATGGTGCTGGAGGGGGGTACATGCACACTGCAGTATGGTGCTGGAGGGGGGTACATGCACACTGCAGTATGGTGCTGGAGGGGGGTACATGCACACTGCAGTGTGGCGCTGAAGGGAGGGTACTTATCTGCCGGTGCGCTATGTCCAGGGAGGTCCAGACGTCCCAGAGGAGATCAGCGTAGAAAAATGGAAGCGGGCACGCGGTCTTATGAAGATGCAATTTAATGCGCCACCAAAGGGTCCAATGTTTCGGCAAAACTTGCCTTTATCCTTGATAAGCCCGTGTGCCTACTTCCATCTTTCTACCCCAGAGCTGCGGTCCCAGGATCCTTTGCACTGTTAGCGCGCAGCCTGGGGATAAACTCTTATACAATGTACGGGTTCGTCCTGGTGAGAATGAGGAGGAGGAACCGGAAAGTCCAGTTCAGCCGATAAGGACATTTGCATTGTAATGTTTCCTCCGGCTCATTCTTTTGTCCGCGCAGAAGGAAGTGCCAGCTAAAGATACTCACGCCCTGAGACAGTATGTACACATAGTGACTGCTGATGGATTCCACTCTGTACTAAGTGACAGAGAGGGGGGTTTACATAGGTACCCGCCGGTATGTTCTCCATACTAGGTCCCTCCCTAACAGCGCTCCTATAGACTGGATGATGCTTGAAGTTACTGTGTGCTCGATAAGCCTCTGTGTTGTTAAAAGGCGCGTGTATACAGCACTTTACAGGGAAGAACGTACCATGCAGAGCGCTACATTGTAACCAATGCATCAACATTATGACATGGACTCCCTGCCTTGCAGAGCTAACAATCTACTACCCAGACAGAGGGGGCTGGGCTGCACAGAACAAGGACTCATCAGAATCTTTTGAACTTCATGGTTAACCCTTTAATGAAAAGAGGTTTAAGAAAATAGTCCCTGATCAAAACGTCTATCTGACCCCTCCAAATACTCTGACATGCTACAGTGGCCAGGCTGAAACCCCCGATGGATCACACAGCGCACACAGCTCACACAGCGCACATGGCGCACACAGCGCGCACATGGCACACACGCCGCTCCGTTCAACCTACTCTACTCTGCCATTTCTTCCCGTATACCAGAGTAGGGATGTAGCGGGGTGTCCCCTGGCTACTATTCTACCCAATGGCCAGCAGTAAACCCTGGTATTTACAGGCTGGTATACAAGAGGGATACCCCGCCACAGCACGAGTGTACGAGGGTTAAGGAGGGGCTCCCTGGGTAAATAACTGACTGTAACACAGAACATGTAACCCAGGGTGGGCCTCACTTATAACCTCGATGTCTTGTGATAATCTTAAAATAAAATAACTTTATTAATATCCGTTTAAAATAAAGGTGGTTAAAACGATCATTAAACATATATATGTATCCTATAGTAAAGGCCCAAAATAAAGAGTCCGGGATCACTAGGGGGGTGAAGGGGTTAATAAATCCCTTCACTTGCTGTGCCTGGAAAGTGTGCCAGAACCACGCAAAGTGGTACCACGCAAAGTGGTACTCAATGTCCACTGTTCCTATAATAAGAACACAGTATAGTATCTTAACCGGTACCCAACCTGCAGGATGTTTTAAAATAAAAGTAGGTGGATATTGTGTAGTAAACCTTTACCGGGTCTGCCTAACTGGAACCTACTTGTGGTACAATAAACGTGGGGTTAACTACAAAATATGTGTAAAACCGCATGTAATAAGGACGAGGGGTACCTGTCAGGTGTACATGACTAAAATGATAATGTGTACAACACCTATATGGATGTATAGTGAGTTGGTGTTCTGTGTACAGTAGGGGAGTAACCTGGCGTTGACCTAATGTAAATCTCTATGATGACAAACTACGGCTGCAGAGGCTGGTGCCCAGGAGTACTGATAATAGCAGTACTGATAACAGGAGTACTGATAATAGGGGTACTGATAACAGGAGTACTGATAACAGGAGTACTGATAATAGGAGTACTGATAATAGGAGTACTGATAATAGGAGTACTGATAATAGGAATACTGATAATAGGAGTAGGCTGGAACCCCAAGTTGGCTCGTACAGTGTATGCCTGATCTGGCGCAGTGAGGGGCAAGCGCTAATGAACAGACTCCTGGGCCCCAGAGTAACCTCTGTCCTTTTCGCCTGGAGAACTCTGATGCAGCGGTGTGCTGCGGTGTGCTGCGGTGTGCAGCGGTGTGCTGCGGTGTGCTACGGTGTGCTGCTGTGTGCTGCGGTGTGCTGCGGTGTGCTACGGTGTGCTGCTGTGTGCTGCTGTGTGCAGCGGTGTGCTGCGGTGTGCTGCTGTGTGCTGCGGTGTGCTGCGGTGTGCAGCGGTGTGCTGCTGTGTGCTGCTGTGTGCAGCGGTGTGCAGCGGTGTGCTGCGGTGTGCTGCTGTGTGCTGCGGTGTGCTACGGTGTGCTGCTGTGTGCTGCTGTGTGCAGCGGTGTGCTGCTGTGTGCTGCTGTGTGCTGCGGTGTGCTGCGGTGTGCTACGGTGTGCTGCTGTGTGCAGCGGTGTGCTGCGGTGTGCTGCTGTGTGCTGCTGTGTACTGCTGTGTGCTGCTGTGTGCAGCGGTGTGCTGCTGTGTGCTGCTGTGTGCTGCTGTGTGCTGCTGTGTGCTGCGGTGTGCAGCTGTGTGCAGCGGTGTGCTGCGGTGTGCTGCTGTGTGCTGCTGTGTGCTGCTGTGTGCAGCGGTGTGCAGCGGTGTGCTGCTGTGTGCTGCTGTGTGCTGCTGTGTGCTGCTGTGTGCAGCGGTGTGCAGCGGTGTGCTGCTGTGTGCTGCTGTGTGCTGCTGTGTGCAGCGGTGTGCAGCGGTGTGCTGCTGTGTGCTGCTGTGTGCTGCTGTGTGCTGCTGTGTTCTGCTGTGTGCTGCTGTATGCAGCGGTGTGCTGCTGTGTGCTGCTGTGTGCTGCGGTGTGCTGCGGTGTGCTGCGGTGTGCAGCGGTGTGCAGCGGTGTGCTGCTGTGTGCTGCTGTGTGCTGCTGTGTGCTGCTCTGTGCTGCTGTGTGCTGCGGCGTGCTGCGGAGTGCCGCGGTGTGCCGCGGAGTGCAGACCCTGCAAACATCCAGCGGTAATGATGAGTTCAGGCTACTATGCTTAAAAACAAATACTGCAGAGGTATCGGAAGATAGATCCCTATTGGCGCCTTAAACCTTCAATTTAAAAGTACTATAGTATTGGTAAGAGCAGTATCACGCGAGCAGGAGCCGACTGAAGTAGCGTCGGCTAGTTAACAGCTGTGAGCAAAAAACTCCTGCGCGTGCCCGTTGCCACACACGCGTTTCGCGTTGAAATGCTGTTTCAAGGCTCATTTACATGCTTGCCAGTAGTTTGTATGGGGTTTTCCCCTCACCTTTGGTACTGCACTTGAGTGACAACAGAGGGTGGCACATCCTGTTGTAGCTGGGACAACGGGGTGCCCGCCTTCTGGCTGTACTTAGGGGCAAGACCGCCCTAAATTTGGAGGTTGTTCCTTCCCCTGAGGAAGGCAGGTCACACCTCTGGGAGCCTGAGATTGGGGCCTTCCCATGTGCTCTTCCCTGTGGGGAGGAGTGTGATTATACCTCTGCCTCCGCTAGGGAGGTGGGGAAGAGCTAGGACGGCTGCGGGTGCCCTTGGCCTGTAGTGACGGTCCAGGGACCATCTCCAGTGATAGCTGTGAACCAGGAGACTGTATCCGGCAGACGACTGCTGAGTAGCTGAATATTACTGCAAAGACTGTAGTAATAAACCGTTCCTGTTTGCAATATACCTCTGGCCTGGTGTGTGATCTAACTGGGGGGACAGGTACAAGTTCTACCGTGGGAGATCGCCTCCATATCCCTGGAGCCTACGGCAGGTGGAGGTGCTGCACTGCTAAGTATTATGTGGGGTATGAACCCCAGAAGCCTGATCCTGTGTCCCAAAGTCATCGCGGACGACTCAACCCTCTTGTTGCCAGCAGGTATGCACCACACACACCCTTTAATGGCCTGGTCAGCAACTACAATTCTGCCTTGTCCTCCTCTCTTGATCTTCATGCCCCGCGTTCTCTCTGCCGTCCTCGCCCTTCTAACCCCAGACCCTGGCTAAATTCCCACACACGCATGCTGCGTTCCTGCACTCGCTCCTTTGAAGGAAATCTCACACTCTCGCAGACTTCCTTCACTACAGATGTATGTGTAGCCCTGTTTCCCCGTGAACACAGGAAGCTACCAGTGCTGCCCTTGTACCTGTTGGCTCACAGGAGCCTGAGCCTCAGCCACGGAGAGCCTGGGGCGAATCACTTACTCTATGGTGCAACGCCTCCACCTGTGAGGGATCCCAGCAGAGCGGAAGCAGCCCCTCACAGGACACAATCAAATGAACACATACAATGGTAAAAAATAGAAGAGCCTTTACTGTATTGATAATAATAATAATATTATTAACCTTTAATGTATTGAGGTATAACGGATGACTCTTACACTATGCTCTATAGTGAGTAGATACACATCGGCCCCATGCCTCACAGGGCCTCTTTCCACCTTATTCCCCCCCAACACCGTGCCCACAGTAATGTATAAGTCCCTTGGTCACTTATCTCAATAGTGTCCCCAAAGAGCGCACCCTTATAGGCGTGATCAGCGCCTGTGTTGTGCCGGTATGTTGGTGCACTTTAAAGACAGTACCTGCCGGGCGCTCCAGCACCCGGTCCACAAATACTTCAAAAAGGATTCGCTGCTTCCCGATCTCCTCCGCGACGTCCCTTAGGGGTGTCCCACCCGGATAATGTATCTCACTCTCGTGAGGCCTGGTCCCAGACCCAGCGTTCGCTGTGTCCCTAAACTCTCACTGCAGTGCTAATGGAGTCGGTTCCCTATTCTAGGGCCTGTCCCTGGAGCAGCCACAATCTCAATAAATGACTCAGGGCCTATCTTGGGCCTAGGGGGTTCTCTGGCCTAGTGCAGAGGCTACTTGCCTCTCTGCACAGACACCTCTGTTCCCTATCCCTTCCTGGCACACACTGACTAACGTGGTCCCCTGCGAATGACTACATCCTGTCATGCCAGAGAATCCTGAAGCCCTATTGGTTCCCTGGTATCACAGGTGTCCCTAAAGCTATGGGACTTGTAGTTCCCCGCCAAGAGCCTTCTCTGATTGGCTGCGCTTCGCGCGCTTCTTACTGCGCATGCACAAGCTATCTGAGAGCCGCCGCAGCTCCCGCACTCACCGCGCATGTGCGAGAACCCAGCACAACACGGCGGTGTCCTATATCTTCTGCCGGCGGTAGCCCCGGGAGACGCCGCCACCCCCGTAGCTAGCCGACTCTCAGCGAAAGTAGGCGGGAAAACCGGAGGATGAAGGGGGAACCGGAGGACCTGGCTACATCCTTCCCCTGGTGGAAATATCCAACGGCCCGCTTGGGAACAGCGTTACACATAAGTTATATAATGAAAAACGCATGACATACTTATGGTACAAAATATCACTCCACTTAAACGATGTTATACAACTCAGTAAACATGTTAATCACAGAGGCCAGCTTAACTTTAACCGGCTGCTGAAACTCATAATGGGGTGCCCCTAATTAATCGTACGCCACTCTATTAGGTGGATGCCTCACTCTTTGACTCCGATGAGTCTCAGTCTCTGTAGCTTCTTCACAAGCAAATGGTTCTGGGGCTTGAGGCCCCACTTCACTGGCAGGAGATGAATCGGAAAGAACACAGTCTCTACTAGGTACAAAACTAGGACTACTGGGGTTAAGAGGGCAACTTGTGGAAGTCGCTGGAGACAGGTCTTGGGTTTCAGGCCGATTACCCGGTGCTCCCTCGGGAGGTGCCCACCAATCTCTAGTGGATTCAGCAGAGGTTCCCTCCATAGTGTCTTGATCTTGGGTACTAATAGGAACAGGAGTTTCAGTAGGTTCGTCAGGCCCTGAGTTTTTAGTTACTGTCTCTTGTTCTGAGGCATTCTCACCCCCTAGGGGTATGGGCAGGACCCTCACCCCCCCCCCCCCCCCACCCCACCGTCCCCTCCCCCTGTTGTTAAGACCCACAACACAAACAGAGTAATATACACGGGAACAGGTTAATAGTACGAAAATGTGGCAAGGTGGGGAGGAAGTTGAGAGGACACCCTCTATTTAGTCGATGTTGAGCCCTATTTGTTTGGGGCCCCATATTATAAAATTATAGTGTATGTAGTATATTATATGCTATATTTGTGAATTTTGTCTCTGTTATCTTCTATTTAATTAAATTATTTGCCAAACTATGAATAAGCGGGCAATGCTACAAATATGATTATGACCTTGGTATCCCCCCCCCCCCATTTCCCATGCACTCCCTTTCCCACCCCTCAACCCACCCCTTACCCCTCAAAATGCATACTACTAGGTGAGCGACTAGTCACCATGTTTATGTGCCCTCAAAATGTCTCCCTGATTCCTGTATTTTTTACATACGATATGTTCTGTGTAGTATTTAGTTTTGTTACCCGATGTTATCGTGTCTGTTTGCTTTTGTTACTGTATGTTACCCTTTCCCCTTGAAAACCTTTAATAAAAGTTTAAGTTAAATCTTTTACTAATAAAAAGTTATTATTTAATGATTACATGTAAAGATGATTAAAAGTTATCTGTAAACTAGTCTATTTAAAACTTGAACTATCTACCTATCTTCCAATATCTATATTTATACCTACATTTGGATATTCACTATGTTTCAATGAAAATTATTTGCTATTTATCTAGTTTGTTTGTATTTCACACCGTGGAAAACAATAGCCTTTGCATTCAGGATAACTATTGAGTTACCCATTGCACCGTAGCTATATCCCACAGTAGGTGCCTGTATACACCATAGTTACCATTGATTTCCCTGTCTAGGGCTGTTTCAGATTGGATTATTTTTAGCTCTGCTTGTGTTACCATGGCAACTATGAGTAACTTAAATCCCTGGCAGCCCGACCATGGGTTACTCCCGAAAAAGCGTCATTGTGACGCAAAATATGCGTCAGGTTACGTTGATGATGTTACTGTGACAACCGCTCTAGTCCAAGGAGGTTCATTTCTTCTGTTAAGAAGCACCGGATTATTTTATTTAGGTTAGTGGTATACTGTGCCGGCTCTGCCCACCCCGCTTTATGTAATATCCTCACTGTATTACTCGCCAGCGTTTGGAATCGGCGCTCTGCTCCTGTATCAGCCTGGAGACAGTTATTTATGGGGACCATGCGTTACTAATTTGTCCACTCCAGCTCACTCTGTCCATAGTACGGGGGTGGCCAACTGCAGTCCTCAAGGGCTACCAACAGGTCAGGTTTTCAGGTTATCCCTGCTTCAGCACCAGTGGCTCAATCAGTCTCTGCTTCAGCACAGGTGGCTCAATCAGTCTGTGCTTCAGCACAGGTGGCTCAACCAGTGGCTCAGTCTTTGACGTCAGACACGAGGGAGCAGCTGGAGGCATTAAACCCCCTTCCTCGTCTCCGCTCTCGGTGTTTACATATTAACTTTTAAAAGAATGTAAAATGCTTACGGCGAGAATGTTTCCAAAACACGGAAGAATCCGGAACAGCGCTTTTTTCACTCGTGATCTGAAATAGTGAGGGATTTAATACATAATCAGGAATTAGTAACTCAATAAAATAAATATAAGGGAATTGGGGAAAACAGTAGCCTCACGTGATAATATTTACCACGTACAGAAGATCTAAAACTAGTCCGCGGCAGCTCCAGAATAATGAAAGTAGATAAAATACTACATAATATAATACTCAGAGAGCAGCTACAGGCTATTAAATGCGAGTAATCATAGTAATTAGTGATATCTGAAATCATAGACCAGCATTACTAATATAGGGGCGGCCAGCTCCTGTCCTCAAGGGCCACCAACAGGCCAGGTTTTAGGGGTATCCCTGCTTCATCACAGGTGGCTCAATCAGTGGCTTAGTCTTTTGACTTTAATAGCCTACAGCTACTTTTTGAGTATTATATTACCTGTCAACGTTCATTATTCTGGAGCTGCCGCGGACTAGCTTTAGATCTTCTGTACGTGGTAAATATTATCATGTGAGTACTGTAGCGCCGACGATTATTCTAAAACAAACCTGGGGCAATCTCCAAAAAGACCCAGGTACATGCTGGGTACATGCTGGGCACCTGCTGGGTACATGTTGGGTACATGTTGGGTACATGCTGGGTAAATGCTGGGTAAATGCTGGGTACATGTTGGGTACATGCTGGGTACATGTTGGGTACATGCTAGGTACATGTTGGGTACATGTTGGGTACATGGTGGTTACATGTTGGGTACATGCTAGGTACATGTTGGGTACATGTTGGGTACATGGTGGTTACATGTTGGGTACATGCTGGGTACTGTACATGCTGGGTACATGCTGGGTACATGCTGGGTACATGCTGGGTACATGCTGGGTACATGTTGGGTACATGCTGGGTACATGTTGGGTACATGCTGGGTACATGCTGGGTGCTGTACATGCTGGGTACATGTTGGGTACATGCTGGGTACATGTTGCGTACATGTTGGGTACATGCTGGGTACATGCTGGGTACATGCTGGGTACATGCTGGGTACATGCTGGGTACATGCTGGGTACATGTTGGGTACATGCTAGGTACATGTTGGGTACATGCTGGGTACATGCTGGGTACATGTTGGGTACATGCTAGGTACATGTTGGGTACATGTTGGGTACATGTTGGGTACATGCTGGGTACTGTACATGCTGGGTACATGCTGGGTACTGTACATGCTGGGTACATGCTGGGTACATGTTGGGTACCTGCTGGGTACATGCTGGGTACATGCTGGGTACATGCTGGGTACATGCTGGGTAGATGCTGCAACGTTTCACACATTTCTGCAGACAGACTAATGGCCCATCGGATTAACAGCGGGGGTCCCTGGCAGTCCCATTCAAACTTTGTATTATGTATTAAATCCCTCACTATTTCAGATCACGAGTGAAAATAGCGCAGTTCCGGATTCTTCCGTGTTTTGGAAACATTCTCGCCAGAAGCATTTTACATTCTTTTGAAAGTTAATATGTAAACACCGAGAGCGGAGACGAGGAAGGGGGTTTTAATGCCTCCAGCTGCTCCCTCGTGTCTGACGTTAGCACGGTGCAGGAGGAAGCATATTGCAGAGGGAGAGAAGAGCTGGTCACGCTATGTAGCTGGAGGGTGTTCAGGTGCAGGGGAACTGTGAGGAAGGACTTATTCACTGAAAGGGTGGTGGAGTCGTGGCGTGGCCTCCAAAGAATGGGGGGTAGAAGTTAACACTTTAAGGGTATTCAAAAATGCTTCGGATAGACAGAAGTATAAATCCTAATTAAACCAAGGACCTAATCCAACAGATAATGAGGGGTCCCTCCTCAACCAATAATGAGCAAGGGAGAAGGAGTGGCTCAGTGAGTAAAGACACTGACCGGCACTGAGTGTGAAGCAGGGGAACCTGGGAGAAGGAGCGGCTCAGTGAGTAAAGACACTGACTGGCACTGAGTGTGAGGCAGGGGAACCTGGGAGAAGGAGCGGCTCAGTGAGTAAAGACACTGACTGGCACTGAGTGTGAAGCAGGGGAACCTGGGAGAAGGAGCGGCTCAGTGAGTAAAGACACTGACTGGCACTGAGTGTGAAGCAGGGGAACCTGGGAGAAGCAGCGGCTCAGTGAGTAAAGACACTGACTGGCACTGAGTGTGAGGCAGGGGAACCTGGGAGAAGGAGCGGCTCAGTGAGTAACGACACTGACTGGCACTGAGTGTGAGGCAGGGGAACCTGGGAGAAGGAGCGGCTCAGTGAGTAAAGACACTGACTGACACTGAGTGTGAAGCAGGGGAACCTGGGAGAAGGAGCGGCTCAGTGAGTACAGACACTGACTGGCACTGAGTTTGGAGCAGGGGAACCTGGTTCAATTCCCGGTGTCGGCTCCTTGTGACCTTGGGCAAGTCACTTTATCTCCCTGTGCCTCAGGCACCAAAATCATAGATTGCAAGCTCCATGGGGCAGGGACTGGTGCCTGCAAGATGTCTCTGTAAAGCGCGGCGTACAATTAGCAGCGCTATACAAGGACATGCAGTCATGGCTAACATGGTGCTATCAGGGCTAAAGCATGTGCTGTACACGGAGAGAGAAAGGAGCGCCTGGAGACGCACACTACGCTACTCATACAAAAAATAATAACATTTTATTGAAATCAGAACTAAACAAAAAACATATAGCGATTAAAAACCAAACTACAGCGCCTACGTATCGCCAGACTGCTGGGAGTCCCAGCTAAGTACCAGGGAGAGAAATAATCCCACCTGCTGGAGGTCCCAGGTAAGTACCAGGGAGAGAAATAATCCCACCTGCTGGAGGTCCCAGGTAAGTACCAGGGAGATAAATAATCCCACCTGCTGGGAGTCCCAGGTAAGTACCAGGGAGAGAAATAATCCCACCTGCTGGGCGTCCCAGGTAAGTACCAGGGAGAGAAATAATCCCACCTGCTGGAGGTCCCAGGTAAGTACCAGGGAGTGAAATAATCCCACCTGCTGGAGATCCCAGGTAAGTACCAGGGAGCGAAATAATCCCACCTACTGGAGGTCCCAGGTAAGTACCAGGGAGAGAAATAATCCCACCTACTGGAGATCCCAGGTAAGTACCAGGGAGAGAAATAATTCCACCTGCTGGGAGTCCCAGGTAAGTACCAGGGAGAGAAATAATCCCACCTGCTGGAGATCCCAGGTAACTACCAGGGAGAGAAATAATCCCACCTGCTGGGAGTCCCAGGTAAGTACCAGGGAGAGAAATAATCCCACCTGCTGGAGATCCCAGGTAAGTACCAGGGAGAGAAATAATTCCACCTGCTGGAGATCCCAGGTAAGTACCATGGAGAGAAATAATCCCACCTGCTGGAGATCCCAGGTAAGTACCAGGGAGAGAAATAATCCCACCTGCTGGGTGTCCCAGGTAAGTACCAGGGAGAGAAATTATCCCACCTGCTGGAAGTCCCAGGTAAGTACCAGGGAGAGAAATAATCCCACCTGCTGGGAGTCCCAGGTAAGTACCAGGGAGAGAAATAATCCCACCTGCTGGAGGTCCCAGGTAAATACCAGGGAGAGAAATAATCCCACCTGCTGGAGATCCCAGGTAAGTACCAGGGAGAGAAATAATATCACCTGCTGGAGATCCCAGGTAAGTACCAGGGAGAGAAATAATCCCACCTGCTGGGAGTCCCAGATAAGTACCAGGGAGATAAATAATCCCACCTGCTGGAGATCCCAAGTAAATACCAGGGAGAGAAATAATCCCACCTGCTGGAGATCCCAGGTAAATACCAGGGAGATAAATAATCCCACCTGCTGGGAGTCCCAGGTAAGTACCGGGGAGAGAAATAATCCCACCTGCTGGAGATCCCAGGTAAATACCAGGGAGAGAAATAATCCCACCTGCTGCAGATCCCAGGTAAGTACCAGGGACAGAAATAATCCCACCTGCTGGGAGTCCCATGTAAGTACCAGGGAGAGAAATAATCCCACCTGCTGGAGATCCCAGGTAAATACCAGGGAGAGAAATAATCCGACCTGCTGGAAGTCCCAGGTAAGTACCAGGGAGAGAAATAATCCCACCTGCTGGATGTACCAGGGAGAGAAATAATCCCACCTGATGGAGATCCCAGGTAAGTACCAGGGAGATAAATAATCCCACCTGCTGGAAGTCCCAGGTAAGTACCAGGGAGAGAAATAATCCCATCTGCTGGAAGTCCCAGGTAAATACCAGGGAGAGAAATAATCCCACCTGCTGGGAGTCCCAGGTAAGTACCAGGGAGAGAAATAATCCCACCTGCTGGAGATCCCAGGGAGAGAAATATCCCAGGGAGAGAAATAATATCACCTGCTGGAGATCCCAGGTAAGTACCAGGGAGAGAAATAATCCCACCTGCTGGGAGTCCCAGATAAGTACCAGGGAGATAAATAATCCCACCTGCTGGAGATCCCAAGTAAATACCAGGGAGAGAAATAATCCCACCTGCTGGAGATCCCAGGTAAATACCAGGGAGATAAATAATCCCACCTGCTGGGAGTCCCAGGTAAGTACCGGGGAGAGAAATAATCCCACCTGCTGGAGATCCCAGGTAAATACCAGGGAGAGAAATAATCCCACCTGCTGCAGATCCCAGGTAAGTACCAGGGACAGAAATAATCCCACCTGCTGGGAGTCCCATGTAAGTACCAGGGAGAGAAATAATCCCACCTGCTGGAGATCCCAGGTAAATACCAGGGAGAGAAATAATCCGACCTGCTGGAAGTCCCAGGTAAGTACCAGGGAGAGAAATAATCCCACCTGCTGGATGTACCAGGGAGAGAAATAATCCCACCTGATGGAGATCCCAGGTAAGTACCAGGGAGATAAATAATCCCACCTGCTGGAAGTCCCAGGTAAGTACCAGGGAGAGAAATAATCCCATCTGCTGGAAGTCCCAGGTAAATACCAGGGAGAGAAATAATCCCACCTGCTGGGAGTCCCAGGTAAGTACCAGGGAGAGAAATAATCCCACCTGCTGGAGATCCCAGGTAAGTACCAGGGAGAGAAATAATCCCACCTGCTGGAAGTCCCAGGTAAGTACCAGGGAGAGAAATAATCCCACCTGCTGGAGATCCCAGGTAAGTACCAGGGAGAGAAATAATCCCACCTGCTGGAGATCCCAGGTAAGTACCAGGGAGAGAAATAATCCCACCTGCTGGAGATCCCAGGTAAGTACCAGGGAGAGAAATAATCCCACCTGCTGGAGATCCCAGGTAAGTACCAGGGAGAGAAATAATCCCACCTGATGGGAGTCCCAGGTAAGTACCAGGGAGAGAAATAATCCCACCTGCTGGAGGTCCCAGGTAAGTACCAGGGAGAGAAATAATCCCACCTGCTGGGAGTCCCATGTAAGTACCAGGGAGAGAAATAATCCCACCTGCTGGAGATCCCAGGTAAGTACCAGGGAGATAAATAATCCCACCTGCTGGAGATCCCAGGTAAATACCAGGGAGAGAAATAATCCCACCTGCTGGGAGTCCCAGGTAAGTACCAGGGAGAGAAATAATCCCACCTGCTGGGAGTCCCAGGTAAGTACCATGGAGAGAAATAATCCCACCTGCTGGAGATCCCAGGTAAGTACCAGGGAGAGAAATAATCCCACCTGCTGGGTGTCCCAGGTAAGTACCAGGGAGATAAATAATCCCACCTGCTGGAAGTCCCAGGTAAGTACCAGGGAGAGAAATAATCCACCTGCTGGGAGTCCCAGGTAAGTACCAGGGAGAGAAATAATCCCACCTGCTGGAGGTCCCAGGTAAATACCAGGGAGAGAAATAATCCCACCTGCTGGAGATCCCAGGTAAGTACCAGGGAGATAAATAATCCCACCTGCTGGACGTCCCAGGTAAGTACCAGGAAGAGAAATAATCCCACCTGCTGGGAGTCCCAGGTAAGTACCAGGGAGAGAAATAATCCCACCTGCTGGAGATCCCAGGTAAATACCAGGGAGAGAAATAATCCCACCTGCTGGGAGTCCCAGGTAAATACCAGGGAGAGAAATAATCCCACCTGCTGGGAGTCCCAGGTAAGTACCAGGGAGAGAAATAATCCCACCTGCTGGAAGTCCCAGGTAAGTACCAGGGAGAGAAATAATCCCACCTGCTGGGAGTCCCAGGTAAGTACCAGGGAGAGAAATAATCCCACCTGCTGGGAGTCCCAGGTAAGTACCAGGGAGAGAAATAATCCCACCTGCTGGAGGTCCCAGGTAAGTACCAGGGAGAGAAATAATCCCACCTGCTGGAGGTCCCAGGTAAGTACCAGTGAGAGAAATAATCCCACCTGCTGGTGGTTCCGGCAGAATGCCCAGTATAATGTGCCCCCTAATGGGTGGGCACGGTACTAGGTAATAAGAAGGGTTAAAGGTGCTACTGCGGCTGCTAGAAGTTCCAAGTACTTGTTAGTGAAGAATAAGTGACCAAAACTGCATGTAGATTGCATGTGACTCACACACCTGATACACACATGTAATGAACACCTGTCTCTGCTGGTATAATGTACAAACACAGTCCTGTGCAATAAACTCAGTGTTAACCCAGTGTTGTATTGTGTCATAAACTTACTCATGAGCTGAATGAACATACCAGTGAGTGCAGGGTGAAACAGCCCTGCCACCAGCATGGATGTCTGTATATCACCACTGTATCAGATCAGCAGCGCTGAGGGTAAGTAGAACCTGCCCATAGGGGTTAGCTGTTAAACTGAGCCCAGTGTAGTGTTAGCAAGGCTAATTGGCATAGTGGAATGAGAGAAGCCGGTAACCCTCCCGGGATAACCCCCCTTCTTGATACCTCAGTCCTAAGACTCGGCGGTTACCCCGACACACAGTAATAGCTGTATACTGCGCCAGTACAGCAATGCTGGCCATATGTCAGACTCCCTAATTGTAAAGGTAGAATAGCAGACACGCAGTGACTCCACTAGTGGATACCTTGGTACGGCCCACAGCTGTGTGAGCTTAGTGAGCTTGCTCGCATGCACACAGAATGACCTCGATACTAAGTAATACTAATAAAGAGCTCCCTCAGGACTTCATGCTGGTCGCGCTCAATGACACGCTTGTGACGTCATTACCCGACGCGCTTTTCGTTCTAAGAATAGAACTTCTTCAGGGGTGGGTGTTACCCTGCTAACCTAGATCATTTATACCCCGCGGTTGTCATGGCAATTCTTAATGAGGTAAGTTGAACCTGGGTCTATGGCGCGAGTATCCTAGCCAATCCGCTGCGACGTAAACAAACTGTTATTAAATGTAGGGTAAACCTAGTGTTAAAATGACACGATAGCCAGACTGACTAATCGCAAAGTAACAAATAACACTCTTATAACCACAAGCTGTGCAATGTAACGAGTTAGTGGCAGTGTCCTGCTATAGTATGAGATAGTAAATATACCGAGACATGCTTGTTGGAATATACAGTGTGATTCATAACTAGACACTTTGTATTGTCCATTCCGCAGAGATATACACAAATTCCTACTCAGTGCCAGGAGAGGACACTCGTGGTCTCAGTGACAACCCGTAAACATTAAATGTGCTAATTCAAAACACTTGCACTAACAGATTGTTTGATTGATATGTAAACTTTCATAGTCAACATAATGTAAGTGTGGTGTTACATTAGCAGACCGTGAACAGACGCTTAGTAATAAAAATGTATTATAAAAATACATCATTTATAAAAAAGCAGAATAGGCAAAACCCTCATTGAGTCCTCTGGGGGACTGGCTTCCTTCCTAAGCAGAGCCCCATCCAGATCTCCCCCTCGCAAACCCAAAGTCAGAAAATCAAAACCTTGAAGGATAAGTGACAGGAATCCCCTTGGTGGAATAGATTAACGTGGCGTGCCACGGGGTATCTACCTTATTCTTTATTGTGCTCACATGCTGTAAAATGCGGCGTCTGAGTTGGCGTGATGTCTGCCAACATATAACTTGCCGCATTGGCATGTGGCCAAGTAAATGACACCACTAGTTTTACAATGAATAAAACGTTTAAGTTATACGTCTTAGTGTTGTTCCAGTTCTTGAACTCTTTGCTGGGGCTGGTGAACTTGCACGCCCTGCAAGTTCCGCACCTTTATGTACTTACTGACTTGTTGGTAAGCCAGTTAGATGCTCATGGTGCCTGATAGTGGCTTTGGACAAGCTGGTCAGACAGATTCCTTGGCCGTCTGTAAGTAATAGATGGTTTATCTTTTAGCACTGATCTGAGGTCTTCATCCTCACAGAGTAGATACCAGTGTTTATGGAGTACTTGTTTTATTTGTCTGCATTGCTTATTATATGTGCCAATTATCCGAATCTGTCCCTCGCAGCTTCCTCCATCTGGTTATTTCTGCCATATAAAAGTGTATCACGGTCTGTACTTTTAGCGCGTTTATACGCTTGATCCACACAGGCCCTAGGGTATCCTCTGTTCAGAAATCTTTTGCTCATGATACTGGACTGTTCTTCAAAGTCCTGGGGCCTGGAGCAATTTCTTTTAACCCTCAGGAATTGTCCTTCCGGGGTCCCCTTTATCTGGGGTTTGGGGTGGTGGCTGGTGTACAGAAGCAGGTTATTAGTGGCTGTGGGTTTTGTATGTACTGTCGAATGTAAACCACCCTGGTGATCCTTGAGGATTTCCAGGTCAAGAAAAAAAATTCTCTCCTGATTTACCTCTTTGGTCAGGCTTACATTTTGATTATTACAGTTCAACACGTCAACGAATAAACTAAACTCTCCTTCAGTGCCCTTCCACACCACCAGCACGTCATAGATGTAACGAGACCACAGGTCAACGTGCTTGGTGTGTATTTGCATCTCTGGTACAAAAACTTTAGTTTCTTCCCACCACCCCAAAAAAATGTTGGCATATGTGGGTGCACAAGTGCTGCCCATGGCCATTCCCTGCAGCTGATGGTAAAATTTGCCTTCAAAGACAAAATAGTTGTGTTTGAGCACAAGCTCCAGAAGTTCTAATGTGAACTTACTGTGTCCCTCTTGTTCAAGCCATCTTGCTCGTAAAAAAAAAAATGGGACACTGCTGTCAATCCTACTGTGTGTTGAATAGACGTGTACAGTGATTCTACACCTAATGATGCTAAGAACGTTGTTGTAGTAACTTGTACACCCTCTATTTTCCTCAGCACATCTGTGGTATCTTGTGTATGTGATGGCAGGTCAGTTACGTATGGTCGTAAGACTTTGTCTAAATACGTGCTGGCATGTTCACTGGAGGAGTCAATTCCTGAAACTATTGGTCTTCCAGGGGGGCATACAGGACTTTTGTGCAATTTGGGTATGTTGTAAAAGGTTGTCACCTTCGGATTTTGTACTAGCATATATTTATATTCTGGTTCAGAAATCACCTTGTTCAACAAACCCCGTTGTAGAATATCATGGTGCTTTTACATAGTTACATAATTACATAGTTACATAGTTACATAATTACATAGTTACATAGTAGTTACATAGTTACATAGTTACATAGTTACATAGTTACATAGTAGTTACATAGTTACATAGTTACATAGTAGTTACATAGTTACATAGTTACATAGTCACATAGTAGTTACATAGTTACATAGTTACATAGTTACATAGTTACATAGTTACATAGTTACATAATTACATAGTTACATAGTAGATGAGGTTGAAAAAGACGTACGTCCATCATGTTCAACCAATGCTAATTATAGACAACAGATACTTTATCCTATATCTATACTTACTTATTGATCCAGAAGAAGGCAAACAAAAAACCCCATTAAGGGGAAAAATTAATTCCTTCCTGATTCCAAGAATTGGCAATCGGATTAATCCCTGGATCAACATCCTTCCCATGTATACTTATTTGGTATATCCCTGTATACCTTTCCCATCTAAAAAGATGTCCAACCTTTTTTTGAACAAATCTATTGTATCTGTCATCACAGTCTCCATGGGTAATGAATCCCACACTGTAACTGCCCTTACTGTAAAGAACCCTTTCCTTTGTTGCTGGTGAAATTTCCTTTCCTCCAACCTTAAGGGATAGCCCCGAGTCCTTTGTACTGCCCGTGAGATGAATAGTTCTCTTGAAAGCTCCTTGTATTGTCCCTGAATATATTTGTATATAGTTATCATATTTATCCCCTCTTAGACGCCTCTTTTCTAATGTAAATAAATCTAATTTAGCTAGCCTCTCCTCATAAGTTAGATTGTCCAGCCCCTTTATTAATTATGTGGCTCTTCTCTGCACTCTCTCTAGTTCCATAATGTATTTTCTTAGGATTGGTGCCCAAAATTGTACTCCATATTCAAGGTGTGGTCTTACTAATGCTTTGTAAAGGGGCATAATTATATTTACTTCCCTTCCATCCATTGTCCGTTTGATGCAAGATAAGATCTTGTTTGCCTTTGCAGCTACTGCATGACATTGGGCACTATTGCTAAGCCTGCTGTCTACAAGCACTCCTAAATCCTTCTCCATCAAGGATTCCCCCAATATATCTCCATTTAATTTGTAAGTTCTTTTTATTCTTGCATCCCAAATGCATAACCTTACATTTATCTGTATTAAACCTCATTTGCCATTTATCTGCCCACGTTTCCAGTCTCTCCAAGTCCTTCTGAAGAGAAATTACATCCTGCTCTGATTCTATTACCTTACACAATTTAGTATCATCAGCAAAGATGGAGACTTTGCTCTCGATCCCAACCTCAAGGTCATTAATAAACAAGTTAAAAAGCAGGGGTCCCAGTACCGATCCCTGAGGTACTCCACTGACGACTTTAGCCCAACCTGAAAAAGTTCCATTTATGACAACCCTCTGTTGTCTGTCCTTTAACCAGTTTTCAATCCAGGTGCATATATTATTACTGAGTCCAATTTTCTTTATTTTGTACATCAACCTCTTGTGTGAAACCGTATCAAAAGCCTTTGCAAAATCTTAGTAGACCACATCAACTGCATTACCCTGGTCTAAATTCCTACTTACCTCCTCAAAGAAACAAATAAGGTTAGTTTGGCATGATCTATCCTTCATAAATCCATGCTGACTAGTACTAATAATTTTGTTTTCCATTAGAAATTCCTGAATATTATCCCGTATTAAACCTTCAAGTAGTTTCCCTACTATTGAAGTCAGGCTTACAGGTCTGTAATTTCCCGGTTGTGATCTAGCTCCCTTTTTAAATATAGGCACCACATCTGCTTTACGCCAATCTTGTGGTACTGAGCCTGTGGAAATTGAGTCCTTGAATATTAAATGTAACGGTTTGGCTATTACTGAGCTTAACTCCTTGAGAACTCTTGGATGTATGCCATCGGGGCCAGGTGCCTTATTTACTTTAATTTTTTCAAGTCGCTTATGAACTTCTTCCTCAGTTAATCAATTGTTCATTAATATGGAGGTTGTGGCTTCCTCCTGCTATTGAACTTGATTCTTCCCTGGTAAACACAGAGGCAAAGAATTTGTTTAATAGGTGATTGTAGGGTCACATGGAAGAACCACATAATAGGTTTTATCGCTTCACAGTTTTTGATTCTCTGCACAGGCTTTATCCTCACCCTGGATGACTATGTTTCCTCCTTTGTCTGAAGGTTTTATAATGATGTTCTTAACTTCTGTTAATTCTTTTAAGGCTATTCTCTCCAAGGGTGTCAAATTCTCTCGCCCTCCTCTGGGGGATAACTGTTCTAAGTCCTTTGACATGTTTTTGAAACGAGTCACAATGTTCGTATTAGAGCTCAGTATTGGGCCTCAAGACCGTATATGGGCCCTGACCTGGATCCCTGTTACTTCCCTCTTCCAAGGAGATTACGTTTCTAAAATTCTCCAGGTCCATGGTACTGGCTGAGGCCAGGAGATCTAGAGGGGTTTCGAACATTTCTCTCCTTTGGTGTAGCTTATAGAGTATCAATTTACGGCCAAAAAGGTTTATGTCCTTAACCCAATCAAACAGGTTAAGGTTACAGGATGGGGTGAAGGACAGACCCGTTTTAAGGACTGATTCTTGAACCTGTGTCAAACACATAGAGGAGATGTTAACCACCTGAAGTTCACTACGGTTGCTTAGCGTGACCTCCGTGTGTACCCCCTCCTCCCTCTTCCCCTGTAACCCCACAATTCTCGGTCTCTTAGTTTTGTTTTTGCCCCTTCATGTTCTGCGCCTCTCCCCCTGTGGTTTGACCCACGTCCACTTTTGCGTTGCTCTAAAAAAGAACGGTTATCAGTGAAACTGCCGGTCTCTGTAATGTTATCGTCTGTATCTGAATTCTCCCACTCTGTGGAGAACTCCTGATATTCTTTCTGTGTATTCTTATTTGTTTTGTACACTTTCCCTAATTTGTAATCATTTACATCTCGTGCAAATTTTTTATGTTTTCGTTCCTTGATTTCTTTCGTATATAAATCTATATTCTTTTAAAAAAATTCTTCCAAGTCAATAAATTCCAGTTCTTGGTTCCACTTAACAATTTGTGCGAGTTCTAAATCCAGCTCAACTTTTGCCTCCTCCAATTTGACTGATTCAGATTCAATTAGGAGGAATATTAACTCCTTGGAACAGTTTGATAATTTAGTGAATTCTTCATCCCTAATCCCAAAGGTGGGAAAGGTGTTAATACGTAAACCCCGCGGAATTAATTCATTCGTTACATAGTTAGTTAAACGCGAGGTTTCCCAGAACAGGCGGGTTTCTTTTTTATACTTTTTTCCTAAGTCAAAGAAATATGTTTTAATATCCGCTGTAGAGTTAGTCATTCTTTCCGTCTGGTCCAAGGAGAACAGCTGTTCTGCGTCTAGGAGTCTGTCTTTGATATCAACTTTAGTGGCCAAGAACCCAGTCATTATATAGTAAAGGGCGAGCGAGGGTCCAGAAAGAACCTTGGTTCAGAATACTTATGAGACAGATAATGGAGGGTCGGCTTCTCTCGTTCAGCTGTGGGAATCAGCCACGCTAACACTACATGGGCTCAGCTCAATAATCATCCCTCACAGGCAGCTCTGATATCTCCCTGTTTATCTTAATATATAAAATCAAAAGGTTAGTGCTATCTGCTGTGAATCTGATTGGTCCTCAGCCTCTGGCCAATCAGATTCATGGGTCTGACGTCACCCAACTGCCACTCTCTTCCCCCTCGGCCACAAACCACACACACACACTCTCTCTCTGTCCTCTCCCCCCATCACACTCACCTCCCTCCCTGGCGCTCACTCACCTCCATCCCCGGCGCTCACTCACATCCCTCTCCGGCGCTCACTCACCTCCCTCCCCGGCGCTCACTCACCTCCCTCCCCAGTTCCTCCCCGGAACTCACTCACCTCCCTCCCCAGCGCTCACTCACCTCCCTCCCCGGTCCCTCCGCAGCACTCACTCACCTCCCTCCCCGGTGCTCCACTCACCTCCCTCCCCGGCGCTCCACTCACCTCCCTCCCCGGTGCTCCACTCACCTCCTGCCCCGGTGCTCCACTCACCTCCCTCACTGGCGCTCCACTCACCTCCCTTGACGGCGCTCATTCACCTCCCTCCCTGGTGCTCACTCACCTCCCTCCCTGGCGCTCACTCACATCCCTCTCCAGCGCTCACTCACCTCCCTCCCCGGTGCTCACTCACCTCCCTCCCCAGTTCCTCCCCGGAACTCACTCACATCCCTCCCCAGCGCTCACTCACCTCCCTCCCCGGTCCCTCCGCAGCACTCACTCACCTCCCTCCCCGGTGCTCCACTCACCTCCCTCCCCGGCGCTCCACTCACCTCCCTCCCCGGTGCTCCACTCACCTCCTGCCCCGGTGCTCCACTCACCTCCCTCACTGGCGCTCCACTCACCTCACTCCCCGGCGCACCACTCACCTCCCTCCCCGGCGGGGGAACAGGCAGTGGCCAGGCAGGCTGCAGCTGCCTCGCGGCGCCGAGTGCCTAAGATGGCAGCGCCCGGAAGGACCCCCTTCCTCCCTCGCGGCGACGAGTGCCTAAGATGGAGGCGGCCGGAAGTATAGGTGAGTGTGTGTGAGTGTGACTGTGTGTGTGTGTGTGTGTGAGTGTGTGTGAGTGTGTGTGAGTGTGACTGTGTGTGTGTGACTATGTGTGTGTGTGTGTGTGTGTGTCTGTGTGTGTCTGTGTGTCGATCTCTCACTTCCCCCACCCCCCAGAGCACACTCTCCATGGCAGGGAGTTGCGGCCGCGCAATACCTCCTTTGTGCCACCGGGAGTCGGCGGAGGCCACGAGGGGGGAGAGAACCAGTGGCAGCCCGAGGAGCGCGGCATGCTGCCAGGTGAGGAAATGCAGGGGGAGGAATCCCTGCCTTTGACGCCCCCCCCTGCCTTTGATGCCACCCCCCTGCCTTTGACGCACCCCCCTTCCTTTGACGCCCCCCCTGTCTTTGATGCCCCTGCCTTTGACACCCCCCTGCCTTTGACACCCCCCCTGCCTTTGACACCCCCCTCAGCTTTGACGCCCCCCCACTGCCTTTGACGCCCCAATGACTTTGACGCCCCCCTGCCTTTGACGCCCCCCCTGCCTTTGACACCCCCCCTGCCTTTGACACCCCCCCCGGCTTTGACGCCCCCCCACTGCCTTTGACACCCCAATGACTTTGACGCCCCCCTGCCTTTGACGCCCCCCCCTGCCTTTGATGCCCCCTGCCTTTGACGCCCCCCTGCCTTCGACGCACCCCCCCTGCCTTTCACGACCCCCGTCCCCCCCTTTCACGACCCCCCATCCCCCCCTGCCTTTCACGTCCCCCCCGTCCCCCCTGACTTTCACACCCCCCCTGACTTTCACGCCCCCCCTGCCTTTCAGGCCCCCCCTGCCTTTCACGCCCCCCCCTGCCTTTCACACATGCCTTACCCTCCCTGCCTTTCACGCCCCCCCCTGCCTCTGGGCAACACCTGGTATATCCGCACACTCTCTCTGTCCTCTCCCCCATCATACTCACCTCCCTCCCCGGTGCTCACTCACCTCCCTCCCCAGCGCTCACTCACCTCCCTCTCTGGCACTCACACCTCCCTCTCCGGCGCTCACTCACCTCCCTCTCCGGCGCTCACTCACCTCCCTCTCCGGTGCTCACTCACCTCCCTCCCCAGTCCCTCCCCGGCGCTCCACTCACCTCCCTCCCTGGCGCTCCACTCACCTCCCTCCCCGGCGCTCCACTCACCTCTCTCCTCGGCGCTCCACTCACCTCCCTCCCCGGCGGGGAAACAGGCAGTGGCCAGGCAGGCTGCAGCTGCCTCGCGGCGCCGAGTGCCTCAGATGGCGGCGCCCGGAAGTAGAGGTGAGTGTGTGTGTGTGTGTGTGTGTGTGTGTGTGTGTGTGTGTGTCGCTCTCCCACTTTCCCCCCACCCCCAGAGCACGCTCTCTATGGCTCAACATCCCTGAGCAGCAGGAGGAAGGCGGCAGGGAGTTGCGGCCACGCAATACCTCCTTTGTGCCACCGAGAGTCGCCAGAGGCCACGAGGGGGAGAGAACCAGTGGCAGCCTGAGGAGCGCGGCATGCTGCCAAGTGAGGAAATGCAGGGGGAGGAATCCATGCCTTTGACACCCCCCCTGCCTTTGACGCACCCCCCTGCCTTTGACGCCCCCCCCTGCCTTTGACGCCCCCCCTGCCTTTTACACCCCCCCTGCCTTTGATGCCCCCCTGCCTTTGATGATCCCCCCTGCCTTTGACACCCCCCCTGCCTTTGATGCCCTGCCTTTGATGCCCCCCCCTGCCTTTGATGCCCCCCCCGCCTTTCACACCCACCCCCCGCCTTTCAATAACAAAAAATAACAAACACGGTGGCCAGACAGCGGGCTATAGTAAGTGGCTTAACTAGGAACCAAAAAATACAAAAGAAACTGAATAGATATTCAGGATAAAACGCCACAGGCTGGTCTGGGCCACGTGGTCACAGTGGTAGCCACAGAAACCTAGGACTGATAGGCTAAGGTTAGCCTGTGATACATGGTACAAGTACAGTATGTCAACCTAGGCTAAACCTTAAATAGAGGTATAGATCAACATGGTAGGGGTAATGTAAACCCTAGTGTACCTAATTAAATATGTAAGCTGAGAACTTAGCTCCGAGCGATCACTATAAGCCCATGAGACTGCTGAATAATAAATCGTGGCATTGTTGCAATTGGAAGTATTGCAACCCACCGACACACAGTATTAGGACCATGATGCAAGTGTAACAACTAGTACACACTACACTAAATAGTGTGCCGGCAGGATACCCTTAGTAATGTACAAGCACAGAAGGGGGTAGTGAGTTGTGTAGCAACCCCCCCGAGGAGGGTAGTACCAAATTGCAAATACCTGTGCAGACCTTAATAACCCCAGGTAGGGGTCAATGAACCTACAGAAAGGTGTGAAGATGTAAGGTGCTGGATGCTGAGATCAGCAATGTAGCTGTATGTCCTGGTATGAGCCGCCGGCCAGCACCAGATCAGCCATAACCCCAGTACCGCCATATTCATGAACTTCGGGGGGAGGGGGACGGAATCCAAGATTCGGTCTCACAAAACTAGTCTCTATCATTTTACTCGGCAGGAATATCTTAAACTTAAACAATTTAAGGACAACAGAAATATCATTATAAGGGCGGCCGGCAAAGGCGGTGGGATAGTGGCAACGGATTATACCCATTACAGACACGAAGCATCAGTGCAACTTGGTGTTTCTATAAGGTACGTCCTGGTGTCCCCACTTGGCGATATAATTCTGAGACTGATGCTCCTGTTGGGCCAGGTTTTACCGATGGCTGGATTAGTGAGGAGACTAGGGATTTTCCCCACCCGATTATCCCCATATTTTATACCCTCCCCAAGCTCTATAAATCTTTGACTATGCCCCCAAGGGAGACCGATAATATCGGCTAAAGGATCTTTAAGCCAGCCATTGGCACAATATGACGATTTTTAGTTACTGCCCTTGGTAACGAACACGAGCAGTTATGCGTCGGGACACGGCGCAGTTCTGATATTTCTGACATTGCTGTGGATACCCTATTGGGGACACTCGATGTGTTTAGCCTATTCACCAATATCTCGCAGGACTTAGATCAGGCTGCCATCAGGACCCATCTTACCTATACTGGACCACCGATTGATTCTTTTTTTTTGCTATTCATAGATGTGATTCTGAAGAAAAACTACTTCAGATTCGTGAACACTTTTTACCTATAGCTGATGGGTACAGCGATGGTGGAAAACATGGCCTTATTCTATGCAAATCTATTCATGGATGACTATGAATGGCTTCATGTTTTTTCAAATGATCATTTTTCGGGGTTCATAAAATTTTATAGGTGATACGTTGATGACATTTTTCTTGTCTGTCAGGGTTCTGAGGGGTCTCTGACTTTATTCATCAACACATTAGCTCCAACCATACGTTTTACTTTATCGTTCAGCAAAATACAAATTCGTTTTCTCGCCACTATTGTGTATAAATTTGGCGATTCATTAGGCAATAAACTTTTCACAAAGATACCGATAGAAATACCCTTCTATTGGCAACTGGTAACCATCCAATTGCCCTTAACCGTGGGCTGGCATATTCCCAGCGATTAAGAGTAGTCCTTAATACTAGTGATGTAGCAAGTGCGGGCATCGCTTTGCATGTAATGGCTAATAGATTCAATAACAGGGGATATGACCCCAATGAAGTCTCTTCTGGCTTAGAGACAGCGCGTGCGATGAATATGGGGTATCTCCTTAGACCTCCAGACCCACACTTCTGCTTTATTAGCACTTTTACCACTATGCCCAATCATATTAAAGCCAATTTTTCCAAATTTTGGCACATATTGGCAAGCAACGATGGGTACATTTTTCACTATACCTCCACGCTTTTGCTTCAGAAGTGGAAGGAGCATAGGTGACAGTCCTATACAGACTTACCCTATTGATAATTATCATACCACTGGCCAGTAGCTCATTAGACCCTCTGGGGTATCCAAATGTCGTGGATGTGTCGAATGCCAATTTTTGAAAACTGGAAAGACCTATACATACCCCCAAAATGGCACCAAGATCAAGATCACTTTATTAAGTGCCCGCGTTGGGCCTTTATTACAAAGGCAAAACTTCACACGTGTTCAACGATAGGATCAATCTACATAGATCAGCAATCGGAAAAGCATTGACCAGTCCACCGGACTGTGAAGAGTATAATTTCCAGCCGGCAGCGAGACATTTTCGGGAAATGGGTCACTCCTGGGCATCATTCCGCTGCATGCCGATCGCCCACGTGCCGAGACCTCAGCGAGGAGAGGATAGGAACACACCTTCTGCAACTGGAGGCACATATGATTTTTACTCTAAACACGTTGACGCCAAAAGGAGTCCGTGAGGAATAAAACGTTCCTGTTTCCTCTAATTTTGTGTTCACAGGACATCTGATGGATTATATTATATTACGTACATGGTGCGGTTTCCAGCTTATAGGAGGATCTCCATACTGTTCCTACCCGCTGGATGAGTGCGGACTATGAATAACTTGACTACTCTACAGTCTGGGATGGCTCTAGTCTCTCTGGCTATCCGAGACGTACTTTGTGACCTGCCTATCATGGTGGTACTACATTCACATATGGTTGTAGCAATGTCTGATACATTAAAGATCTGGACTTTGATCATTCACTATAGCAGATATATTGTTATCCCTATCAATCAATGGTTGCCAGAGGGCTGAGTGAGTCCTTAAGGATACCCTACCCGGACACGGTGAATTCTGTTGCCGATGTCCACATTCCGCTGTATAAGTGACAGATAAGTGGTTAATGTATTATCCTGGGCCTTGTTCTATGACTAGCATCACTATCACTGGGTGTTGGGATATTTCCAGCTTCCCCATATCTCTGCCAGCCCTCTGTGCTCTGTTTGGACTTAGGTTCTATGGATCTGATCCAACGTTGTCTCTGTTTTTCCAGCTGGTTATTATGAATGTAAGTACATGCATGCTGGACTTCACAATTCTGCATTATTCTTGTCCTGCACAATGAATCCTATGTACACACTTTGCTTGTTATGTGCTCTTGCTATGTCATATATATTGTGTATCTTTTACGCTTGTGCCTTAGTATGTCTCCACTAGGGTTCATTCTGCAGCCGTGGGTTAAACGTGATTATTTATTCCCCACTGTGTGATCCGTGGTTATTCCCATTGGACATCCGTGTTGTGTGAGACGGTGGGATGCAGCACCCTCCATTCATAAAGACAAGATCTGGCTGGCTGGCTGAAACCGTATGTCAAGGGCTGAAGTGTCAGCTCTTGGGGTTCATTCTGTAAATGAATGTATGTGACGGCGAGCGTAACCAGGCTTCATAATAAAGGTTACGCCCTCTGGTGGTCCGTGGGCCCCTGGCAGCTCCCCAGTACTATAAGCCAGGGGCCCGGTATATGTACCTGTAACATTAAAGTGACCCCCGCTTTCCCACTTTCCATGTTCCCGTTACCCCAGACTCGTGGAGCTTGCTGTGCGAGTATTAGGTGGGATATTTGGGTAAGAATGCAAAGGTTTTGTTTGCAGGAGTTCGGGGTCCGGAGCTACCGGTAGTACCTTCACTCTCCCCGGCGTGCCAGCACTATTTGCCGGTATGCGAGTAGAATTACACCGGGGCTGTCCAGCGTCCCCCAGACTCCTCAGTTTGGAGCTCCGATATCCCAGTCCCAAGTCCCTTACAGTCATGAGTATACAAACTTGCTCTCACCCACGCCTCCCTGCCATCTCCTCCCACGCAAATTGTGCCAACCTTTTCATTTAATACTGACTAACCTTAAAACTCGCCCCACAAATCAAGCATCCCAACAGCCTGCACTCATGGCTATTGTCCCACACCCAGTCACTCCTACCACCCATTGTGGCCAAGCACTGCCATCTACTGCGCTTATTCCCTCACCTGCTGTCTCTGTAAGTTCCCCACCAAACCTCTTAGATTGTAAGCTCTTCGGGGCAGGGATTTCCTTTCCTATTGTCTGATTTTGCTGCGCTTATCGTATAATCATAATTCCCTGTACTGTATTCTTTGTGAAGCGCTGAGTACACTTTTGGCGCTATATAAATAAAGACATACAATACAATGAGTCTCCCCAAGGTCCCCCATGTATTAAAGTATATTTTATTAGGTTTGATACATTTCTTATAAGGCTCTATGCAGTTTGCCCGGGCATCCAGTTAAGGTGCCAGGGAGTCTGTATAGACATGGAATTCACATGATATTCACATATATGGAATTATATATGAGAGCGTGCTATTGCAGTAACTTATATTGTGTTACTAATAATGCCTGCCACGACGACACCGTGTTAATGGATGTTAGAAATAGTACATTGCCCATTATTTAATGTGAGTTTTATCCATAGCAGATTGCTCATAGTACTATTAACCATGTAGTGTCCCCCTACTTATCTGATCCCCCCAGATCCAGCGTGTGCAGGGCGAGCCCACTGTTAGTTTGGCTACAGACTCCTAACTTATACTAGTGGGTTAGTTGAGCGGCACACATCACGTTAATACTCACGTTCTGCTTCGTTGGTCAGTATTTTAGCCCAGTGATTCTCCTTGGAGTAGAATAGAGTCCGGCATATATATCCGTATTTCACCATCAGTGAGATAACTCACTTCTATCTTATGCTACTGGGTTCCTTGTGCGGTCCACATCTTATTTAGCTAACTATTAGTTCCTGTTACTTTGTAGCACAGCGAAGACAGACCAACATCCCCGTCTTGGTCAAGCTAATGACGTACGTATATAATTCCAGCAAGCCAATCAACTACGTGGGAGCAATTCTAATAAAAGGCACCGCTACTTTGGATAAGAAAGGGAAAAATATTGTACCCTCGGTCCTATTTTTATAGTGCTTATGATTAAAAGCATTCAATGCATGTTATGATACATACCCAAAATCATATACGATATTACAAAGGAGCATATAGCTACCTCAGGTTCAAAAAGGTATATATATATATATATATATATACATATATATATATATATATATATATATATATTTATTATATATATATATATTGTGACATAGTCCAAAGATGTTAGGCAGCTTTCTGCCCCATTTTAGAGCAGAAAGTGCAGGAATAGTTACAAATGATCCGTTCCACAGCTTCCCATTAACTCAGGCAGCTGGATGGAAAATCCAGACCACAGATTACCATGGCTCTAGTTCTCCCTCACCTGCTCTTCTAATCACATGCACAGGTATTTAGAGCAGAGAGGTTTTGCATTTCTCTCTCTCTCTCCTTGGAGCCTGGAGGCTGGGGGTATCGCTGCTCCCCTGCATCCAGTATCGGGGTTGACGGCCCCTCCACGTATCACAGTACCAGAGGATTTGCCTGGACACGGGACCGAGTTCCCACCACGAACAGATAAGACCAAACAAATGTTTACTGCTGTTGCTAAAAGACTGTGCTGTATCTAAGTGACCCTAAATGAGAGAGCATTGTTTTAAGCTGGGGAACCAGGTTAGTTGGCCAGCAGCTGTTAGAGAGACTGATTCTATGTGTAGTTAGATCCCTGAAAGGGATAGGATTTTGTTTATATAATTTGGTTTCTTTTTACTTGAAATAACAGTGTGGGAAATACTGTAACAATGAAATGAGTGAACTGCTGAATGAAAGTATCTGAGTACCTCTAACCTACACATGTTAAAGCTGCAGTACCTTACTTGGATGAATATAAAGCAGGCAGAAGCCTGAGTTAAGCAGCTTAATACTTTGCATGATCCTGTTTTTGTATTAAATAACCCTAGAAGACTGTGTCGGGAAGAACCCAGACAGACGTCAGCACTACAAAAGAGGGGCGTTTGTCACATATGGTGGAGAATGCGGGCAGACACTAAAAAGTCTGTGGGTTTGCAAATAAATGCGGGGGTTTAAAATGGCCGCCCAGCTGAACTAAAGTACAGATGCTATGAGTGAAGTCTGTTCCACTGTGTATATCAGTTGTGCTTCTAGCATACACAGAGAATGTGCGAAGTGTGGATGCAATAGCACCCTGAACCCAAACAGAAAACCAAAATGTTTTGCTGAAGAAAAAAAAAAAAAAATTTTGCATCTAGCAAGTGCTGTTTGTAAAGCTAATGCCTTTTGCTGAAGTGAGTGAATTTGCAGCTAGCAAGTGCTGTATGTAAGCTGCTGAAGTAAGTGAAATTGCAGCTAGCAAATTGTCCCTGCCGGGTTTCTAAAATGGCCGACGTGAAATGTTTGTTGTGTAATGTACGTAACCATACAAAACAGTGTCCCTTCAGGCCATACTATGATCACGACCCTGGAGGAGAGCCGTACCCACAGATGAATTTAGTATGCTGGGCCTGTCGTGAAGTAGGTCACATGGAAGATGTGTGCCCCAAAATTTTCAAAGACAAACAGCTGCAAAAGCAAGCAACGCCCTGTGAGGGCAAGCAAGATGTGGAAGCTGATAACAGTGAGTGTGTGCCCAGGACCATTGATATCTCTGGAGCTAATAAAGCAAAAAGAAAGAAAACTGTTCCTCAAGTCACAGGGGAAGTGACCGAGCCACTTGAACCTGCACTGTCAGGACATGCGTCAGAAAGGCGCCGAGATGAGCAACAGCCCATAGGGCCTGGCGCAATCGTCCCAGGAATGACGACACGCCTAGAGATGACAAAGGCTACTGCTACCATCATAGGCAGAGAGCCAAGCGAATCAAAGAAAACAAGAACTGACTGGAAACTATGCTATGAGATGTCCCAGAAAGATGTGCAAAACTTCATCACAGAGTTGGGGGTTTCTCGGCAAGAGGCTAGCGCGCTTAAAGCAGAGCTGGAACTCTCACGCCATGAGGTCTACGCTCGCAGCACAGAGCTGTGTACATTGAAGAAAACCTATGAGAATACCCTGAGTAATTTAGAGACTGTAAAAAGAGAGAATGTAAGTCTGACACAGAAAAATTCAGACTTGACTGACCAGATCAGTGAAGGTGATGAGAAGCTTCACCAAGCAGAAAAAGTGGAGAAGCAATTGATCCAGGAAAAGTTAGAAATGCAGGAAGCACTGCAGAATACAGAATCAGCGGCGATCCAGGCGACACAAACTGCAGAGCTCCAAAAAATGGAGGCGCTGATGCAAACCCAGAGCAAGCACCAGAAAGAGGTGAAGACCCTGAGGGAGGTCTGGCACGATCAGGTTGAAGAGCTGCAGAAGCAGATGGCTGAGCGCGAGATACAGTGCGCCAAGAGAGAGGAGGTGTCCGTCCGTCAGGTGGTTTGCCTGACACTGCGCTATAAAAGCGAGATGGCCGATATCTACAAGCAGCTGGACCACACGGCAAATGTGGGGGCCCGGCTGCAGCTGGAGCTGGACAAGACCCGGAAGGAGCACCTGCAGCTGCAGGTCAAGAATAGAGAAAATGAAACAGAATTAAACCTCGCTCTGAAACAGATGACGGACATGGGAGAAGCGGCTAAAGTGGTTCAGTCGGGCTATCAATCCTACCTCCTAACCAAGCAAGCTGTACGTTCCTATACGTGTATCTTCAATGCTGTTGCAATATTACGATTTGCTATAAAGATGAAGTTGGAGAAAGAGATTCCAAGGCTAAAAGAGACACGGTCACAAAAGGAGACCAGGGAAAGTAAACTCAATGCCCTCACTGATGACAAAGAGGAAGGAGAAAGAATTGACTTTGATTGTGCTGCTGTTATTCCAGAAACAGATAGGCACCCTCCTGAGAATATTCTCCCTGATCTGGGATTCAAAAATCCAGATCCTCAATTTCATTTACGTTGTCCAGAAGATTATCAAACCAGTGGACACACCCAGGACACCACAGAAGATGTTTTAGCCAAGTGGGTGGCAGTTCCTGAAAACACAAACTTGTTGACAGATCCTGATGACGTGGTTAATATGGACTACGTTTGTACAGAGGCAACTAGGTCTCCAAAACCCAAAGGCCTGGTAATGGCCACAAAAGGGAAATCAAAGATTGAAAAGAAAAAACAACGAAGGTTAACACGGCGCCTGAATAGTTCCATATCTCACCAATCTGGACCACACTGTGGAGCCAAGGAGAATCCGGTCCAAGGGTCTCATCAGAAGCTAAAGAAACAGTCCAGTCATTTGCAGGTTGCAGCGGACTATGAAATAAAGTCAAAGGATGCAATAGACTGGAAGTCAAAAAAAAAAAAAAATGTTTGGGGGAACGGACCGATTTTTTTTTTTTATTACACGTGTGGACTATGTCACGGACACTTAACTTTGCAAATAAGCATTTTTGTCAATATTACAATGTTATATTGGTTCTCTGTGTTGAAAATGTAGCTAAACTACAAATTAATATACAGGGTTGATGGCCCTTAAGATTACAAGGCTGTAGTATAAGAAAAAAAAAAATATATATTGGTTGCTTACAATATGGAAAAAAAAAAAAAAAATGCCCTTTTCGGTTGGTAAATTTATAATGAGGTTCATATTCTAGAGTAGAAAAACCCAGGGAGGTAATAGAAATTGTCTGGTTTTGTGAATATATTTAGCAGATCCTGGGTTGTAAGAATGTGTGCTAGACATTTTTCAAAATAGTTCCCTAATAGAGAGCAACAAAAAAATATGTTTGCCAAGTATAGTCTCTTATGACGAAACCTATTGTCCATAATTGCCGTGGAAAAAGTTCATATTCGTGTCATGTGAATACTTAATGTTGTACTGAGGAGTTAGCTCAAGTATTTCAGGTAGGACGCTCACCCCAGTGAGGTCCATGGCCGCTCACCCCAGTAGGTGTGAGCTGGGGAGGGGGATATGTGACATAGTCCAAAGATGTTAGGCAGCTTTCTGCCCCATTTTAGAGCAGAAAGTGCAGGAATAGTTACAAATGATCCGTTCCACAGCTTCCCATTAACTCAGGCAGCTGGATGGAAAATCCAGACCACAGATTACCATGGCTCTAGTTCTCCCTCACCTGCTCTTCTAATCACATGCACAGGTATTTAGAGCAGAGAGGTTTTGCATTTCTCTCTCTCTCTCCTTGGAGCCTGGAGGCTGGGGGTATCGCTGCTCCCCTGCATCCAGTATCGGGGTTGACGGCCCCTCCACGTATCACAGTACCAGAGGATTTGCCTGGACACGGGACCGAGTTCCCACCACGAACAGATAAGACCAAACAAATGTTTACTGCTGTTGCTAAAAGACTGTGCTGTATCTAAGTGACCCTAAATGAGAGAGCATTGTTTTAAGCTGGGGAACCAGGTTAGTTGGCCAGCAGCTGTTAGAGAGACTGATTCTATGTGTAGTTAGATCCCTGAAAGGGATAGGATTTTGTTTATATAATTTGGTTTCTTTTTACTTGAAATAACAGTGTGGGAAATACTGTAACAATGAAATGAGTGAACTGCTGAATGAAAGTATCTGAGTACCTCTAACCTACACATGTTAAAGCTGCAGTACCTTACTTGGATGAAAATAAAGCAGGCAGAAGCCTGAGTTAAGCAGCTTAATACTTTGCATGATCCTGTTTTTGTATTAAATAACCCTAGAAGACTGTGTCGGGAAGAACCCAGACAGACGTCAGCACTACAAAAGAGGGGCGTTTGTCACAATATATATATATATATATTATATATATATATATATATATATATATATATATATATATATATATCCTTCAGATTAAGATAACTCATTCAAGTTCACAGCCCAGCTAAGTGCTAATTTTGAGGTTTTATGTGTAGTAAATGTTTTCTTAGAATTTTCTTAAGGATGTCCCCTATCCCCCTTTCTATTTGCTCTCCCAGTTGAGCCACTGGCAGCTAGGATCAGAGCTAATAAAGAACGGGGTCACCATGCCATTGTGCCCATATAACATGTCCCTTTTTGCGAACGATATATTACTACCAATATCCAGGCCCCTAATCTCCCTTCCTAACTTAATTAAGGAGTTAGACACATTTAAATCCCTCTCGGGATTCAAAATAAACAATAACCAGAAAGTCAGGGGTGCTAAATGTTAATCTCCCCCTCATCAAGCTAATAACACTGAACTTTAATTACAAATGGAAAATAGATGGTATTAGATACCTTGGGAGTGAATCTAACAAACTTCTATGGTTCTTTATACAATGCAAATTATCCAAATGTAATAAAAACAATAAAGAGGGATATGAATATGTGGGTGAGTGTTTCATCTGTCCTGGATCGGCCGGATTCAGACGGTCAAAATGTATTTTGATGCCCCGTCTGCTGTATATCTTCCAGACCCTCTCTGTCCCCCTTGTAATAAAGGATATTATAGATCTCCAAAAAACGATCTCAGCTTTTATTTGGGCAGGAAAGAGGCCACATGGGTCAATAGGGCGATCATGTCCCTCCCCACGCCTGTAGGAGGTTTGGCACAACCGTTATCCTACTAGAAAGCGGCCCAAGCAAGCCAACTCAAACTGGCACGCGGACCGTGAGCTCAGACGTTGGGTTAAATTAGAGTCATACCTACTGGGCCCTCTAAGCTCAAAGACAGCACTTTGGCTCCCACAGACAGCTAAGAGAGACATACCTGAGGTCTTCTCTACACGGACAGCCAAGTGAGACATACCCGAGGTCTTCTCTACACGGACAGCTCAGAGAGATATACCTGAGGTCTTCTCTACACGGACAGCTCAGAGAGATATACCCGAGGTCTTCTCTACACGGACAGCTCAGAGAGATATACCCGAGGTCTTCTCTACACGGACAGCTCAGAGAGATATACCCGAGGTCTTCTCTACACGGACAGCTAAGAGAGATATACCCGAGGTCTTCTCTACACGGACAGCTCAGAGAGATATACCCGAGGTCTTCTCTACACAGACAGCTCAGAGAGATATACCCGAGGTCTTCTCTACACGGACAGCTCAGAGAGATATACCCGAGGTCTTCTCTACACGGACAGCTAAGAGAGATATACCTGAGGTCTTCTCTACATGGACAGCTAAGAGAGACATACCTGAGGTCTTCTCTACACGGACAGCTCAGAGAGATATACCCGAGGTCTTCTCTACACGGACAGCCAAGTGAGACATACCCGAGGTCTTCTCTACACGGACAGCTCAGAGAGATATACCCGAGGTCTTCTCTACACGGACAGCTCAGAGAGATATACCCGAGGTCTTCTCTACACGGACAGCCAAGTGAGACATACCCGAGGTCTTCTCTAAACGGACAGCTAAGAGAGATATACCCGAGGTCTTCTCTACATGGACAGCTCAGAGAGATATACCCGAGGTCTTCTCTACACGGACAGCAAAGAGAGATATACCCGAGGTCTTCTCTACACGGGCAGCTCAGAAAGATATACCCGAGGTCTTCTCTAAACGGACAGCTCAGAAAGATATACCCGAGGTCTTCTCTACACGGACAGCTCAGAAAGATATACCTGAGGTCTTCTCTACACGGACAGCTCAGAGAGATATACCCGAGGTCTTCTCTACAATGTCACACTCCCTAGAATTCTAGGAGTCCCATAGCTTGAAAGCGGGACCTATGCACATAAACTCCACTATGGCATCAATATTTAACAATCAGAATGCCAGCAGGCTTGGTGAAAGCACATTGTGAGCTCTGGCGATCTGCCAGAATCTTGAGGTTGAGAGACCTGGGGGCAAAAGGTCAAATTAAATCCCTTGAAACCTTTTTTCCAGACAGAGGTAAAAAAAAAAAAAATTCCAATTCATACAGTTTAGGGGCTTATTCAATCTGAAAAGAACCAGAGACTCGTTAATCTTACCGGAGGAACCATGTCTGGAGTCAGGTTACATAGAAGGACCTAATCGTCACCTTTTACTCTACCTTCCTGAACATATAATCTCAGGAAAAATGTCGATTCATGAAACAATGGGAATTAAACCTGGAGTTAGAATTGGATAGTGAGGAATTGGACCATTTATTCGAGGTGGCAGCAAAAAGTTCTATCTGTACCTCAGAAATAGATGTCCAAAATAATCAGCGCACCTCAGAAAACCTGCGTGTAAAGCCCGGTACCATATGCAGTATGCGCCCACTAAGTCAGCACAACTGCCCCAGGTTCCTCCCCAATGTGTCCCAAGACAGGTGGTGACCGCGGGTCCTTATATCATATATGGCGGAGGTGTCCAAAGATTAAACAAATCTGTAGTTCAATACACGACTTGATCGATGACACGACAGAGAATGTTGAAACCTCCTTTAGCCGGCGACCATGGGTGTCCTTACTGAGCAGAGCAGTTACAGAGCTGAGCAAACCTGAACACACACAGGCACGTTCTATAGCGCCGGGCGCGGAATTTTAGTTGGCTGACGTCAGTCAGCCTTTCTATACAAGGGCCGCGCGCACGCACGGCAGGGAGAGGGGAGCCGACAGACAGCGGCGAAGATGAGGAAATTCGTATTTTTGCGCCGCTACCGGAGCTATATGTGTGTGTGTATGTCTGCACAAGTTTTTATTTTTATCAATGTTTTTTTTTAAATAAATAATAAATCACACACACACACACACACAAACACACACACAAACACACACACACACACCACAGTGTACTTACGAAAAGCATGCAGCACGTGCACACGCGTTCGCACAGGCACTCATGGCCACATGCAGTATATAACAGCCCATAGTTGCCCCTTCCGTGGAGGCGCACACACACACACACACACACACTTCTGTGGAGGCCTTTATTTAGTTGGGTGTTGGGTGAATAGTTTTTGGCCGATGCGGGATTGACCCAAGGCAGGACTTTGCAACTCATGGGGAGGCAGTGACACTCTGTGGTCACCGCTAGTACTGCAAGGAGTGTGTTCCAGGGAAAAAAAGCACAATGCAGCCAGGCTGATGCAACAGATATAAATGTATTTGAGGTGAGTGAAGGTGCGAGGAGCTGGGACGGGGGATGGGGGAATTACGTGGGGCGCACTGATATACGTGGATATAATGCTGATTTCATGGGAGTGGAAGGCACAGGGTGTGAGGGAGCAGCGCATGCTGCATGGGTCTCCTAACTACTTGTTGCTCTCGCAGTCCGTGTAAGGTGGAGGGGTCAGCAGGGGTGCAGAGTCCTTCTCTCCGGGACCCTCCTGTGAAGGAAGACAGACAGGTCACATTGAATTGGGGACCATATCAATGGAGCCCAACAAGACTGTCATAGCTGCTACTTCCACTGCCTGCTGCTCCCCCTTCTGTGCAGCTTCAGCCCCGTGTGTGCGTGCGCAGGGCGTCCCTGCCAGCTTATTACAACTCGTGTAAAAGGGTCATTTAGATTAACCCTTTGGCCAAAGCGTCTTAAGCCTGCTGCCACTTACAAGGCATGACCGTTAGCAGGTCCTAACACTCACCTGATTAAAATTCTTATTTACCTGTATAATTACAGGAAGAATGATCGCATTGGATCTGTCATAACCTGGCAAAATGAAACTGACCTGCCAACTTGGAAAGTGGGGAGGGGCGAGCTTAAACCTTGGGGGGGAGTAAGTGGGGAGGGGCTACTACCCTCCCATAAGCAACTGAGACCAGCTGCACACAATTAACAAAATACACAGATTCCCAACAAGCTCTGAGAAACCCCAACCATTACCACATAATAAATATATACATATAAGCAGTGGTTGACAAATCACTAAAAAATCTACTCGCCACACAAAAAAATCTACTCGCCACCTAGTACCAAACGTGTGCTGCTTGGGCCAATAGGAGCTCGCCACGATGTTAAATCCACTCGCCCGGGGCGTGCAAATGTATAGGTTTGTCGAACACTGCATATAAGTGTCAAAAGGAGTGCTAGTGGGCGTGGCTAAATGTAAACAAAGATGCCCAAAGCTACTTCCAATGTGACAAAAATACACAGTGCAATACCTATATACTGTATCTGTTGTAAAAGGGATATATAGGTATTGCACTGTGTATTTTAGGCACATTGGAAGTAGCTTTGGGCATCTTTGTTTACATTTAGCCACGCCCACTAGCACTCCTTTTGACACACACACACACACACACACACACACACACACACACACACACACACACACACACATTAAGGTTATGGTGGGTATGTATATATATATACACATACACACATACATATCTCAAGATAGCCAGAACAAACAATGAAAGTACAATATTATACACACACACACACACACACACACACACACACACACACAGACACACACTAAATTCGGCCCTGAAGGGGTTAAAAGGATGGACATGTAACCCTTACAGGCCAGAGGTTGTTTGTCAGACTCCCAACTGCAAAAAAATCTGATTCATTTCCATATTTGTGGTGTTGCCATAAATTAGATCATCATCCTCATCTGCCTCATCATCCGCCTCATCATCATCATCCTCATCCGCCTCATCATCATCATCCTCATCCGCCTCATCATCATCCTCATCCGCCTCATCATCATCATCCTCATCCGCATCATCATCATCATCCTCATCCGCCTCATCATCATCCTCATCCTAATCCGCCTCATCATCATCATCCTCATCCGCATCATCATCATCACCTTCATCCTCATCATCATCATCCACCTCACCTTCATCCTCATCATCCGCCTCACCTTCATCATCATCATCATCATCCTCATCCGCCTCATCATCATCACCTTCATCCGCCTCATCATCATCCGCCTCACCATCATCATCCGCCTCACCATCATCTGCCTCATCATCATCATCATCATCATCGCTCTCATCTGCCTCACCTCAATCATCATCGCTCTTATCCGCCTCACCTTCATCCTCATCCGCCTCATCATCATCATCCGCCTCACCATCATCCGCCTCACCTTCATCATCCTCACCTTCATCATCCTCACCTTCATCATCCTCACCTTCATCATCCTCATCCGCCTCACCTTCATCATCCTCATCCGCCTCACCTTCATCATCCTCATCCGCCTCACCTTCATCATCCTCATCCGCCTCACCTCATCATCCTCATCCGCCTCACCTTCATCATCCTCACCCGCCTCATCATCATCATCCGCCTCACCATCATCCGCCTCACCTTCATCATCCTCACCTTCATCATCCTCACCTTCATCATCCTCACCTTCATCATCCTCACCTTCATCATCCTCACCCGCCTCACCTTCATCATCCTCATCCGCCTCACCTTCATCATCCTCATCCGCCTCACCTCATCATCCTCATCCGCCTCACCTTCATCATCCTCACCCGCCTCACCATCATCCGCCTCACCTTCATCATCCTCACCTTCATCATCCTCACCTTCATCATCCTCACCTTCATCATCCTCACCTTCATCATCCTCATCCGCCTCACCTTCATCATCCTCACCCGCCTCACCTTCATCATCCTCATCCGCCTCACCTTCATCATCCTCACCCGCCTCATCATCATCATCCGCCTCACCATCATCCGCCTCACCTTCATCATCCTCACCTTCATCATCCTCACCTTCATCATCCTCACCTTCATCATCCTCACCTTCATCATCCTCACCTTCATCATCCTCATCCGCCTCACCTTCATCATCCTCATCCGCCTCAACTTCATCATCCTCATCCGCCTCAACTTCATCATCCTCATCCGCCTCAACTTCATCATCCTCATCCGCCTCACCTTCATCATCCTCATCCGCCTCCTCACCATCATCCGCCGCCTCACCATCATCCGCCTCCTCACCTTCATCATCCTCATCCGCCTCCTCACTTTCATCATCCTCATCTGCCTCCTCACCTTCATCATCCTCATCCGCCTCCTCACCATCATCATCCCCATCCGCCTCCTCACCATCATCATCCTCATCCGCCTCATCATCATCCTCATCCGCCTCATCATCATCATCATCCGCCTCACCTTCACCATCATCCGCCTCACCTTCACCATCATCCGCCTCCTCACCTTCACCATCATCGCCTCCTCACCTTCACCATCATCCGCCTCCTCACCTTCACCATCATCCGCCTCCTCACCTTCATCCGCCTCCTCACCTTCATCCGCCTCCTCACCTTCATCCGCCTCCTCACCTTCATCCGCCTCCTCACCTTCATCCGCCTCCTCACCTTCATCCGCCTCCTCACCTTCATCCGCCTCCTCACCTTCATCCGCCTCCTCACCTTCATCATCCTCATCCGCCTCATCATCATCATCATCCGCCTCATCATCATCATCCGCCTCATCATCATCATCCGCCTCACCATCATCCTCATCCGCCTCACCTTCATCCTCATCATCATCATCATCCGCCTCACCTTCATCATCCTCATCCGCCTCACCTTCATCATCCTCATCCGCCTCACCTTCATCATCCTCATCCGCCTCCCCTTCATCCTCATCCGCCTCACCATCATCCTCATCCGCCTCATCATCATCATCCGCCTTATCATCATCATCCGCCTCACCATCATCCTCATCCGCCTCACCTTCATCCTCATCCGCCTCATCATCATCATCCGCCTCATCATCATCCTCATCCGCCTCATCATCATCATCCGCCTCACCATCATCCTCATCCGCCTCACCTTCATCATCCTCATCCGCCTCATCATCCTCATCATCCTCATCCGCCTCACCTTCATCATCCTCATCCGCCTCATCATCCTCATCATCCTCATCCGCCTCACCATCATCCTCATCCGCCTCACCTTCATCATCCTCATCCGCCTCACCTTCATCATCCTCATCCGCCTCACCTTCATCATCCTCATCCGCCTCACCTTCATCATCCTCATCCGCCTCACCTTCATCATCCTCATCCGCCTCACCTTCATCATCCTCATCCGCCTCACCTTCATCATCCTCACCCGCCTCACCATCATCCTCATCCGCCTCACCATCATCCTCATCATTATCATCATCCTCATCCACCTCATTATCTACTTTATCGTTATCCGCCTCCTCCCCCCCCCGCCCCCGCCTCCTCCCCCGCCTCCTCCTCCCCCGCCTCCTCCTCCCCCCGCCCCCGCCTCCTCCCCCGCCTCCTCCTCCCCCCGCCCCCGCCTCCTCCCCCGCCTCCTCCTCCCCCCGCCCCCGCCTCCTCCCCCGGCTCCTCCTCCCCCCACCCCCGCCTCCTCCCCCGCCTCCTCCTCCCCCGCCTCCTCCTCCCCCCGCCTCCTCCTCCCCCCGCCCCCGCCTCCTCCCCCGCCTCCTCCTCCTCCTCCCCCCGCCCCCGCCTCCTCCCCCGCCTCCTCCTCCCCCCGCCCCCGCCTCCTCCCCCGCCTCCTCCTCCCCCCCGCCCCCGCCTCCTCCCCCGCCTCCTCCTCCCCGCCTCCTCCTCCCCCCGCCTCCTCCTCCCCCCGCCCCCGCCTCCTCCCCGCCTCCTCCTCCCCCGCCTCCTCCTCCCCCCGCCTCCTCCTCCCCCCGCCCCCGCCTCCTCCTCCCCCCGCCTCCTCCTCCCCCCGCCCCCGCCTCCTCCCCCGCCTCCTCCTCCCCCGCCTCCTCCTCCCCCGCCTCCTCCTCCCCCGCCTCCTCCTCCCCCGCCTCCTCCTCCCCCCGCCCCCGCCTCCTCCTCCCCCCGCCTCCTCCTCCCCCCGCCCCCGCCTCCTCCCCGCCTCCTCCTCCCCCGCCTCCTCCTCCCCCCCGCCTCCTCCTCCCCCCGCCCCCGCCTCCTCCCCCCGCCTCCTCCTCCCCCCGCCCCCGCCTCCTCCTCTCCCCGCCTCCTCCTCCCCCCGCCTCCTCCTCCCCCCGCCCCCGCCTCCTCCCCCGCCTCCTCCTCCTCCCCCGCCTCCTCCTCCCCCCGCCTCCTCCTCCCCCCGCCCCCGCCGCCTCCCCCCGCCTCCTCCTCCCCCCGCCTCCTCCTCCCCCCGCCACCTCCTCCCCCCGCCCCCGCCTCCTCCTCCCCCCGCCCCGCCTCCTCCCCCGCCCCGCCTCCTCCTCCCCCCGCCCCCGCCTCCTCCCCCGCCTCCTCCTCCCCCCGCCCCCGCCTCCTCCTCCCCCGCCTCCTCCTCCCCCCGCCTCCTCCTCCCCCCGCCCCCGCCTCCTCCCCCGCCTCCTCCTCCCCCGCCTCCTCCTCCCCCCGCCTCCTCCTCCCCCCGCCCCCGCCTCCTCCCCCGCCTCCTCCTCCCCGCCTCCTCCTCCCCCGCCTCCTCCTCCCCCCGCCCCCGCCCTCCTCCCCGCCTCCTCCTCCCCCCGCCTCCTCCTCCCCCCGCCCCCGCCTCCTCCTCCCCCCGCCTCCTCCTCCCCCGCCTCCTCCTCCCCCGCCCCCGCCTCCTCCTCCTCCCCCGCCTCCTCCTCCCCCCGCCTCCTCCTCCCCCCGCCCCCGCCGCCTCCCCCCGCCTCCTCCTCCCCCCGCCCCCGCCTCCTCCTCCCCCGCCCCCGCCTCCTCCTCCCCCCGCCCCCGCCTCCTCCCCCGCTGCTGCTGCTGCCGCTGAATGTAACCAACTTTCGTTTGCTTTTCCAGCAATGTTTTTTATTTTTTTTTACAATTGAGTTAAGGCGCCGGCCACACCGCGCCGGCCACACCGCGCCGGCCACACCGCGCCGGCCACACCTCGCCGGCCACACCTCGCCGGCCACACCTCGCCGGCCATACTGCGCCGGCCACACCGCGCCGGCCACACCGCGCCGGCCACACCGCGCCGGCCACACCTCGCCGGCCACACCTCGCCGGCCATACTGCGCCGGCCACACCCGCGCCGGCCACACCGCGCCGGCCACACCTCGCCGGCCACACCGCGCCGGCCACACCGCGCCGGCCACACCGCGCCGGCCACACCGCGCCGGCCACACCTCGCCGGCCACACCGCGTCGGCCACACCGCGCCGGCCACACCGCGCCGGCCACACCTCGCCGGCCACACCACGCCGGCCACACCTCGCCGGCCACACCACGCCGGCCACACCGCGCCTTCTCAGAAAGCACGTCTGGTCTTAATCTTCTCAGATATGGTTCTCTGACGCCATTATTCTCCGTCTTTAGGAAGACGCGCAGGAACCCCCCGCGGCAGTTACATAGTTACAGTGTAACTATGTAACTATCAGTCAGTACACGCACACGCCTCCGGCGATACATATTATAGATAAAGACCTGTGGATCCCAGCACTCACCTCCTCGGAGGCAGCGAAGCCACAGCACAGGGTCCGCAGGCCGTGCAGTGAGAGAACAGAGACATGCAAAGACCCCAAACCAGGAGCAGCACAACCATGATCTCCAAGCCCAACAGAAGGTACTGCGGAGGGGGGGGGGGGGACGATACAGGGGGTGAGGGGGGAAGTAATCACAGTGGGAGGGTTCCCTCCATCACCCCCTCCCCCATAGTCGGTGGTTCCCCTCTATCTCAGTCACCCCCTCCCCCCATAGTCGGTGGTTCCCCTCTATCTTAGTCACCCCCTCCCCCCATAGTCGGTGGGTCCCCTTGTATCTCAGTCACCCCCTCCCCCCATAGTCGGTGGGTCCCCTGTAATTCAGTCACCCCCTCCCCCCATAGTCGGTGGGTCCCCTCTGTCTGGGTCACCCCCACCCCCATAGTCAGTGGGTCCCCTCTATCTCAGTCACCCCCTCCCCCCATAGTCGGTGGGTCCCCTCTGTCTGGGTCACCCCCTCCCCCCATAGTCGGTGGGTCCCCTCTGTCTGGGTCACCCCCTCCCCCCATAGTCGGTGGGTCATCTGTCTGGGTCACCCCCTCCCCCCATAGTCGGTGGGTCCCCTCTGTCTGGGTCACCCCCTCCCCCCATAGTCGGTGGGTCCCTTCTATCTCAGTCACCCCCTCCCCCCATAGTCGGTGGGTCATCTGTCTGGGTCACCCCCTCCCCCCATAGTCGGTGGGTCCCCTCTGTCTGGGTCACCCCCTCCCCCCATAGTCGGTGGGTCCCCTCTGTCTCAGTCACCCCCTCCCCCCATAGTCGGTGGGTCCCCTCAGTCTGGATAACCCCCCCCCCCCCCACGCAGTTTTGGGTCACACCATGAACTCATTGAAGACTCTCTTGCAATTCTCCAGGTCCCAGTCCGGCCCGTCGGAGGGGGGGGGAGTCGTCGTCATATAGTGATAATAGGACGTGTAGCGCTGGCGACGTCTCACACAGATGTCATCCACTCTGCTGAACCACCTCCAGTGGCTGAGATCACCGGCTGCTATCACCAGGCCGGCTATCGACACCGCCAGGCTAACCACCTGAGATATGGTGGACAGAAGGACCTGCGAGGGAGAGACACAACGTGAACGGGGGTGAGGGGTGGAAGAAACGGGGACGGCGAGAGAGGAGAACCTGTGGAGAGAGAGAGTGAGTGGGAGGGATGAGGGGTGGAAGAGACAGGGCGGTGGGAGAGAGACTACAGGAGTGGAGGGTGAGGGGTGGAAGAGACGGGGGGAGGTGGGAGAGGAGAACCAGCGAGGGAGAGAGGAAACGTGAGGGGGGGGGGGGTGAGGTTTGGAAGAGATGGGGGGAGGCGGAAGAGGAAAACCTGCCAGGGAGACAATTTGAGTGGGGGGGGATGAGGGGTGGAAGAAACGGGGACGGCGGGAGAGGAGGAGCTGCGGGGGAGAGAGACAAAGCGAGTGGAGGCGTGTGAAGGGTGGAAGAGACAGGAGCGGTGGGAGAGGAGAACCTGAGAGGGAGAGGCAACGTGAGGGTGGGGGGTGGAAGAAATTGGGGGGGGGGAGAGGAGGGGGGGTAGAGAGGAGAGGAAGGGTCCCTTACCCAGCAGCGTGTGGTACGTTTGTCGGCTACAACAGACAGAGCTCCTGAGAGTATG